>NC_141148.1:135984150-136135956 GCF_053477565.2 Lygodium microphyllum
GATTATGAAGAAACATTCAGTCCGGTTACAAGGATGGAAACCGTAAGAGTAGTCATTGCTATGGCTGCATCAAAGGGATGGTCTTTACATCAGATGGATGTAAAGAATGCCTTCTTGCATGGTGATTTGCAAGAAGAGGTCTATATGGAGCAGCCACCAGGTTATGTGCATGTTATTCATCCTGAGTTTGTTTGCAGGTTGAAGAAAGCCTTGTATGGCTTGAACCAAGCACCTAGAGCATGGTCTGACAAGATAGGATAGTATCTTGTCACTATTGGCTTTCAGATTTCCAAGGCGGATTTCTCACTTTATGTGAGAAAAAAAGAGAAAGGTATTATGCTGCTAGTCATTTATGTTGATGATTTGATTATCACAGGTGATAGTGATGAAGATATCCTTTATGTGAAAATGCTATTGAAGCAGAAGTTTGAGATGAAGGATTTGGGAGAACTGCGTTATCTCTTGGGCATTTTCTTGGGCATTGAGGTGATTAGATCACTAAGTGGGATATGGCTCTTGCAGAGGCAGTATGGATTGGACATGCTGTCCAAATATGGGATGACAGGCTATAAGTCTATTTCAATTCCTTTGGAGCACAATGTGAAGTTGAGCGCAGATGCAAGTGAGCTTCTCGAAGACCCTACTATGTACAGACGCATAGTAGGAAGTTTCATTTATATGACTATTACCAGGCCAGATTTGAGCTATGCTGTTGGATTGGTAAGTCAGTTTATGCAGGCTCCAAGGAAACCGCATTTGGATGCGGCTAGATGCATACTCAGGTATGTGAAGCCCACATTGTAGTATGGACTACTTTATGAGATTGGGGTTCAGATACAGTTGCATGATACACTGATGCTGATTGGGCTGGTAGTATTTCTGATAGATGATCTACCAATGGATATGTGTTCTCTTTTGGGAGTGTTGCAGTCACTTCGAGCATCTAGAAACAGCCTATAGATGCCTTGTCGAGCAGCACAGAGGCTGAGTACAGGGGTGCAACAATGGCTGCATGTGAGGTAGCTTGGTTGCATAAGCTACTTTATGATATACATCAGCCTATAGATGGGCCAGTTGTCATTTATTTGTGACTACATGAGTAGTATACACTTGGCAAATAACCCAGTCTATCATGCTAGAACAAAGCACATTGAGGTGCATTATCACTATGTGCGGAAGAGGGTTTTACTAGGTCTTATTGATCTAGTTTATGTCAGCACAGAGGATCAGGTAGCTGACATATTCACGAAGGCATTGGGCGCAGAGAAGCTACGCAAGTTCAAAGACCTGCTTGGTGTGCAGGAATTGGGATTGAGCTCGAGGGGGAGTGTTGAGATATCGAGCTCCACTCGTGATATGCTAGGGTGACTGTTGTGCATTTATGTCACCGACTTGTTAGCTGCAGATGCGGTTGGTACACCGCCCATGAATAATAGCTAGATGATAGCTATCCTTATCTATTCTAGTTCGTGGCTCAGTTAGTATGCCACCTTAGTTAGTTGAGTTTGGTTTGAGACCCATATATAGGGTTCTTCTATTTCTATGTACTAGAGTTCTTTTTGGCTTACACAACTAAGAAGAGGAAAACTGTTTTCAGCCTCCACCTGTGTGTGTATTCCCCCATTGTGTAAGCAAGAAAGCTACAAGTGAGACTCCTTCCTTCTCTCCCACAATCTTGACATTTATTCCTAAGGAGGTCTTGCAAATTGAATGCCCAATATGGGCTAGTTTTCATGGACTTTCTACTTTGCTAGATGGAGAAGTTAATGTGCTAGTAGAAGTGCTAGGTAGAGCATTGTCACAACGCATAGGGTTGAAGGTCACCACAGGGGTTTGGCAAGAGAAGAATGTATGGGGGTTCAAGAGCTTAGACTCTGAAGATGGTAGAGATAAGAGAAGGGTTGAAGGTTTCAAGCCAAGTTCTTGAAGATAAGAGACAGTAGGGTGAAGATAGGTTTAGGAAGAGGAGTAGATGGAAGAAAAGGGATTCGAAGAAATTGAAGATGTAGAAGAATACTCAAGAAAATGAATTAGAAAATGTAGAAAAATACTAATAGAGATGAAGCATGTCAGTTTCTTTCAGCATTATGAGAAGATATAACTCTCATAGACAAAAAATTGTATAAAATAATACCTTCCTCTATGCTGCTCAGATTGCCAATCTGATGCTTCCATTGGCTCCGAAAGGGGTGTGAAATAGCAACACACCTGACCAAAATTCTACCAGATATACACTCCTTCTTCATCCCCCCCTTTGGAGTGATGTTCACTGTCTGAAAACAACAATCGCGTGTTGCACAATTTCGTCAATCTCTCTTTTTACATAAAATCCTCTCAAATGGCTCAAAGCTACATGCTTTTTTTTACATGTCATCCTAATCTAGAAGTTGTCTATAGTTTTATGGATTTTTTACAAGAGATAATATCTAGAATATCAAAAATTGACTAAAAAATTATCCAAAAAAATCTAATATTTTGAACCATGGACACTAACACTGATCCCTAAAGTGGCATTGGCTCTCTAAATCTAAGAGGAAGCCACACTCTAGATTTTTTTACATGGTGTGAGACACGACATCAAGAAGAATTTGGCAGAAATCTAGCCAGGCGTATTGGTATTTTACCCCCCTTTCGGAGTCAATGGAAGCATCAGATTGGCGATCTGAGCAGCATAGAGGAAGATATTATTCTATACACGTTTTTGTCTATTAGAGTTATATCTTCTCATAATGCTGAAAGAAACTGACAAGCTTCATCTCTGTTAGTATTCTTCTACATTTTCTAATTCTTTTTTTTGAGTATTCTTCTACATCTTTAATTTCTTTGAATCCCTTCTCTTCTATCTACTCCTCTCCCTAAATCTACCTTCACCCTACCGTCTCTTATCTTCAAGAACTTGTCTTGAAACCTTCAACCCTTCTCTTATCTCTCTCGTCTCCGGAGTCTAAGCTCTTGAACCCCCATACATTCTTCTGTTGCCAAACCCCTGTGGTGACCTTCAACTCTATGTTAGATATGATCAATGCCCCACCCTCATTAGGTGCTACCAATGATCCATGGTGCTCAAAGTTGTAAGGCCCCCATTATGAGGAGAAGCCAAATGTGAGCCCGGACATTGGTTGAGTCCTGACTTGAATATCAGATGAGGTCTATGTGATCGGATGGCAAAAAGGTGACCGTTGTGGGTCTAATCTTTGGGTTAGATGGAGTGGTTAAGCTGGTAGCACCTCGAGGCACATTGCATCGAGTTGCGGTGTAAGGGAGTTAAAAGGGGCCCCTATTGTGGGGTCTGGGGGCCGTGGAAGTGGCCCCTGGATGAGGGGGTCCCAGGGGGGCCAGCGGCCCCCCTGGCGGGGGTCCAGGGGCAGCGCCCCCGGCCCGATGGTAAAGGGAATATTCCCTGGCTGACTAGTGGAGGCTCATATGGTTGGTCGGTCAGCAGGCCGACCTAACGACCTTCGCGGGCTATAAAAGCTAAACCCCTTCGTAGCCATCTCTCACTCATCTTTCACCCAGTCAGAGTTGTTGTTCTAGCTAGCCTTAAGCTCTTCACCTATCTTCTGTCTAGATCGCTATCTAAGCTTCACACAGTGGAAGCGCACGGGTGGGCAGAGCCATCTTTGTATCAGTTGTTTGGAGTTAAAGAATTTATTGATTCTCCTCTTATCTGTTGTGTACTCTCTATCTCTTTCTCAGATTTTGTTAACTGTGCCGTGTAATATTTTACATGGTATCAGAGCCCAGGGGGCTCTAGAGATCGAAGAGTGTGCAAGAGGCAAAGGCTTCAACAACAAGGGAAAACTATGTCGACTTCCGGAAGCGGTGCAGGAGGTGGTGCTACTGTACCGGCTATTCAAACACTGAGGACTCGTCCACCAACCTTCAGCAAAGGCAAGTTAGATGGTACAAACTACACCTTGTGGAAGTTCAAAATTACAACTATCCTTGATTCTTATGAGCTTCTGGAGACTGTGCTGGGGACTGATGCAGAACCACAGCCTACCCCTGACCCATCAAATCCTGGTGTGATGATTCCTCCGAATGCAAATCTTCTACGAGCTTGGAAACGAAGGAATGCAGATGCATTGTGTGCCTTAGTTACAAGCTGTTTTGACAGTGTTCTGACTTTGATTCAGCATAGAACCAAAGCGTCAGAGGCTTGGAATGTACTAAGGAGTCAGTATGAAATACGAAACCAAACAAGGATTCAAAACTTGGAGAATCAACTAGCAGCGGAGAAGTTTGCTGAAGGAGAGACGGTTGAAGCATTCATCACTCAGATTAAGAATCTGTGCGACCAGATGGCTGGCGCTGGGATACAAAAGACTAGCGAAGAGCTAGCTCGGAGGGGTCTTCGGATTTGTCCACAAAAGTTTGATGGACTAGTAACTGCCCTTAATACTCAGGTGAGACCTCAAGCTTTGACTTTTGAGGAGTTTTGTGCATTATTAATGGAGGAGGAATTGAGGCTGAAAGCCCGAGAAGGAAGCAACAATGGAGATGCTGCATTCTCTGCCAATGCAAAAGGCAAATGTGTTTCCTCCACCAAAAATGATGGTGACAAAAAGAAGGGCGGCAAGAAGAAGTTTCAAGGAGAGTGCTTCTACTGCAAGAAGAAAGGACATGCAATTGCAGATTGTCGTGTTAAGAAGGCAGATGAAAAGAATGGTACCCTTAAAAGTAAAGGGAAAGAGACAGCCAATATGGCTAAAGCAGAGCTGGAATTATTCATGGCGACCATTGAGGAAGTGTGCTCCTCAGCGCAAGAAGAATCTACCACTGACTCATGGGTGTTGGATAGTGGGGCCTCCCGTCAACAAGAAAGGTCTATACAGTTCTATGCAGCCTCTACAAGAATCCATCACTGTGACGGTTGGAAATGATGCTAAATGCCCTGCTGTAGGCACAAGTACTATTTCTTTTGTTGCTGCAAATGGTGAAGTCAAAAAGCTTTCAAATGTGTTGTATGTTCCCGAAATCAGGAGAAATCTATTATCAGTTTTGCTGCCATAACTGATCTTGGTCATGAAGTGAGGTTCAAGCAGAGAGGTGCAGAAATTATTGATAGTGCTGGCATAATTGTTGGCAAAGGAGAAAGAAGGAACAACCTGTATGAGCTAAGTGCTCTTATAGCCACCGCTGGAGTGGGCACAAGTAAGCTTTGGCATGAAAGGTTTGGACACATCGGATTTGCAGTATTGAAGGAGATGCAAAAGCAAGGTATGGTTGCTCACCTATCTACAATAACTGAATTGAAGGAACCATGTAAAGCTTGTATGATGGGCAAGCAACAGAGAAAGGCATTTCCACAAGAAAGCAAGAATAGAGCACAGGCTCCTTTAGAGTTGGTACATGCTGACTTGTGTGGTAAGATGCCTACACAGGCCGTGGGGGGATCTTCTTATTTTATGTTGATTGTCGACGACTACAGTAGGAAGATGTGGGTGTATTTCCTTCGTGATAAGGCTCAAGCTTTTGGTAAGTTTAAAGAATGGCTAATACTTGTTGAGAATGAAACAGGGAAAAGTGTGAAGAAATTTAGAACAGATGGTGGTGGGGAGTTCAACTCAAAGGAGTTTGAAGGCTTTTGCAAGAGCAAAGGGATCAAGCGTCAATTGATGACGCCTCACACACCTCAGCAGAACGGTGTTGTGGAACGCAGGAATCACACCATTGTGGAGATGGAAAGATGCATGCTAAAGGGCAAGGGATTGCCTAACCATTTTTGGGCTGAAGCTGTTAATACTGCAGTCTACATTCTAAATCGGAGCTATACAAAGGCTCTCAAGGGAAAAACACCTCATGAGGCTTACACTGGTAAGAAACCATCTGTCTCACATTTCAGAATTTTTGGATGTGAATGTTATGCACATGTTCCAGATGAGAAGAGAAACAAGTTACAACCAAAAAGCAGAAAATGTATCTTCTTGGGTTATAGTGATGAGCAGAAGGCTTACAAATTATATGACCAAGAGGTAAAGAAGATCATCGCGAGCCATGATGTGGTGTTCAAGGAGGAGCCGCATACAGTGGAGGAGGAGAAGGCAAGTTCTTCCACTTTATCATCAAGTGAAGAAGTAGTCCACTATGAACCTGTCCCGAGAGCTATCCCTATCCTTAAGGAGGAGGAAGCATCATGTTCAGATGATGAGGAAAAAGCTCACCAACTTGACATCACCCCACTAAAAAAGACATTGCCGCGCTGGGTGAAGCAGCTCTGTGACCACAATAATCCTATGCCTGCATCTGTTGAGGAGAAGGCAGACGGACCAAGGAGGTCTCAGAGAATAGAGGAGCAAAGGAGGGCTTCTGCTCACATAGTCAATATGGCCTTGATGGTTGAGATTATGAGAGAAGTAAAGGAGCCAACTGACTTAGAAGAAGCACTTGCAGATCCATCATGAAAGGCTGCTATGCAGGTGGAGTATGACAGCATAATGAAGAATGACACTTGGGAGCTAGTGGATCGACCAGCAAAGCGGAAGGTTATTGGCACCAAGTGGATCTGGAAGGTAAAGTACAAGGCTGATGGTACCTTAGAAAAGTACAAAGCTAGACTAGTTGCCCAAGGATTTTCACAAGTTGAAGGGTTTGATTTTCAAGAGTCATTTGCCCCAACTGCCAGAATGACCACTATTCGCATGGTACTTGCAGTGGCTGCCCACAAGAAGTGGCCAGTGTACCAAATGGATGTTAAGTCAGCGTTCTTAAATGGTGACCTCAAGGAGGAGGTGTACGTGGCTCAGCCACCAGGGTTTGAGGCCCCCCATTCTGAGAACAAAGTGTGTAAGCTGAAGAAGGCATTATATGGGCTAAAACAAGCCCCCAGAGCATGGTACCAGCAGATAGATAAGTTCTTTTTAAACCTAAACTTCAAAAGATGTGCCTCAGATGCTAACTTGTATGTTTACAGGGATGGTAAAAAGTCTGTAGTGATTGTCCTATATGTGGACGACCTTCTTATTACAGGTGACTATGAAGATATGATCAACCAAACTCGAAAGGCTTTGAGTTCTGAGTTTGAAATGACAGACTTGGGCTTGCTGCACTATTGTTTGGGGATTGAGGTCTGGCAAGAGCCAGGAAAGATTTTCATCTCTCAGAAGAAATATGCATGGGAGATCTTGAAGGAATTTGGCATGACCGAGTGCAAGGAGATAGCTACACCTATGGAGGTGAATGCAAAGTTATCCGTCAAGGATACATCAGCACTAGCTAACATTGGGAGGTATAGGAGGTTGGTCGGCAGTCTGATCTACTTGTGCAACACCAGACCATATATAAGTTTTGTTGTTGGTGTTTTGAGCAGGTTCTCAAACAAACCTCATGAGAGTCATTAGAAGGCTAGGATGCGGGTGCTCAGATACTTGAAGAAAACTCTTGACTATGGTATCACATACAGTTTCAGAACTTCTCTTGTGGGGAATTGTGACTTAGATTGGGCAGGAGACAGTGATTCCAGGAAGTCAGTTTCTGGTTATTGTTTCTCTTTGGGTTCAGGAATTTTCTCTTGGATTAGTAAGAAGCAGCCAATAGTGGCATTGTCTTCTACCGAAGCAGAGTACAAGGCAGCTTGTTTTGCTGCATGTGAAGCAGTATGGTTGAGAAGGATTCTATGGCATATGGGAGTGCAAGATGAAGAACCAACTGTGCTGAGATGTGACAATCAGAGTTGCATCGCCATTGCCAAAAATCCAGTGTTTCATGCACGCACCAAACATATAGAGATCTAGTATCACTATGTGCGTGATTTGATGGAGGATGGGATAGTGGAACTGGTCTATTGTCCAACAGAGGAGAATGGAGCAGATATCTTCACCAAAGCACTTACGAAGGATCCGCTTCAAGTTCATCTTCAGAGACTCGGCATTGGGCCGAGGAGATAGTTCACCTATGGGTGGACATTGGGGGGGTGTTAGATATGATCAATGCCCCACCCTCATTAGGTGCTACCAATGATCCATGGTGCTCAAAGTTGTAAGGCCTCCATTATGAGAAGAAGCCAAATGTGAGCCCGGACATTGGTTGAGTCCTGACTTGTATATCAGATGAGGTCTATGTGATCGGATGGCAAAAAGGTGACCGTTGTGGGTCTAATCTTTGGGTTAGATGGAGTGGTTAAGCTGGTAGCAACTCGAGGCACATTGCATCGAGTTGCGGTGTAAGGGAGTTAAAAGGGGCCCCTATTTTGGGGTCCGGGGGCAACGCCCCCGGCCCGATGGTAAAGGGAATATTCCCTGGCCGACTAGTGGAGGCTCATATGGTAGGTCGCGACCTAACGACCTTCGCGGGCTATAAAAGCTAAACCCCTTCGCAGCCATCTCTCACTCATCTTTCACCTAGTCAGAGTTGTTGTTCCAGCTAGCCTTAAGCTCTTCACCTATCTTCTGTCTAGATCGCCATCTAAGCTTCACAGAGTGGAAGCGCACGGGTGGATAGAGCCATCTTTGTATCAGTTGTTTGGAGTTAAAGAATTTATTGATTCTCCTCTTATCTGTTGTGTACTCTCTATCTCTTTCTCAGATTCTGTTCGCTGCGCCGTGTAATATTTTACACCCTATGCACTGCGACATTGGTGAACCTGATGTGAAGGTTGGTGTAAGAGAACTCCAAGATGGGGGATTCTTCAGGAGATACTCTACAACAATTGGTATGCATACTGTAGCAGCAGACTCAGCAACAACAAATCCAAATGTTACAACAACAACAACAAAGGCAAGACAAAGAGAAGATTGATTCCAGAGTTATCAAGGCCCTGGAGGAAGTTGGGCGAGAATTTAAAAAATTTAATGGTCAAAATATCTTTGTTTTTATTCACTTGTATATTGAAAAAATACTCTTATTTGGTGTACCACAACATGTATGGAGTCGTTATTTTGCCAGACTAGCCAAGCATAGTCTTCAAGAGAGAATCCATGGTCTTTTTCAGCAAGACGCAGATTGGGTTGCATTCAAAAAAGGCTTACACAAAGAATTCTTCTTAGAAGACTCTGGCCTAATGATAAAGAAAAGTTTCACTGATTGGATTGAGAAACCCAACAAAGGTTTAGCTGCAATAGCTTTATACCATGAATTTGAAAGTAAATTTGGACAACTTGATGTTGAAGACCAACAAAGTATGGAAGGTCAAAAGATTGAATTATTCCTTGAGGTTGTAGATTCCATTCTGCAAGAGAAGCTTGCTAATCGCTTAGAAGATGCTACCTCCAAATTAGGAGTCAAGACTGCAAGGACAAATGTTACTGATGCAGTAAACATGATTGCTCGAAGAGAGCAGATGCGACTAAGATTGGGCTTTACTTCAACTTCAACAACTCCATTGATGGAGCTTGTTCCACCTTCAAAATCCCCTATTCCTTTGACTAATCAACCAAATCTTTCTTCTTCTGTTTCTTCTAAAAATGATGTCATGGATGAACTCATTAAAAGCATGAGTGACATTCATCTAGATCTTACAGAAATTAGTTCCAAGGTGGAGAAGTTGGATATCAAATTTGAAGAACAAGGACATTTATCAACTCGAAGACCCATAAGAGAAGGCTTTAAGAGGCATTGTATTTGGTGTGACAACCAACAACATGACAAGAGGGAGTGTTCTGCCTCCCATGAGGCTGAAGCACAGAAGCTCATCTTTTGGAAAGACAGAAAAATTCATGCAGCTGAAACTGGTCTTCCAATGGAGCCAAATTTTGGCAATGGTGGAATGAAGAAAAGATTAGAAGATTTAACTATAAAGAATGCCTATGCAACAATTGATGCAACTACCTATGGGCTACAAATTGAGCAAATTAAATCAAGTTTGAAAGCATGTAAAGCTAAAGAAAATTTGGCTAACACCAATCAGTGCATTCGAGGAATAACTAGTTGGAAAGAACTAGTAGATTCTTTTTTCGCCTTTTCACATTTGGCTGACATCAATCATAAAGAAGTCTTGATTGAAGAAAAGAGAAGAAGAGAAGATAAACCAGGGCCTTTCTCTTCTGGCCCTTCGAAACGGGTAACTAGAAGAATGCATGAACAACCAAAGCTCGCTAAAAATATAACCCCAAATCAAGAGATAGAAGATGCGCTACAAACAAAGAAGACAAAGAAAAGAAGAAAGGCAAGCAACTAGGATACAAATTGCAATCTGACATAGAATCTGCAAATGATCTTAAATGAATCCTATAAGAAAGAATTCGGGGAAGCAAAATTGAATTCACCTTAGGTGAAATTCTTGGAATTGCCAAATGTGAATTCCATGATGTAATTATTAATGTAATCAAAAGGAAAAGACAATATGTTGGTGATGAAGTTGAAGAAATAGTGTATGTTTTTTTGCAAGTTCTTCGAGTTTTTGTGCAAGATGAAGAGAAGCTGACTTCACAAGGAATTCATCTTGAATTGTTAAAGAATTAATTGCAGCAATTGAAGCTGAAGATACAGAAAGCATGAATGCAAAAATTAAAGAAGTGAAAGCTGAAAATGTAATGGTCGACTGGTCCAAACCATTTGGGCAGTCCACCTCTTAAAAAGAAGGCCATCTACATCACATGCATGAGGAGGAAGATACTTGGTTCATTCCAAGCAGTCACTACTCCCATACGCATTGGGCAAGTGCAACAGCAGAGACAATCGTCAAAATTGGAGAAAAAGAAACACCATGTATTGCACTCTTAGACCATGGCTCAGAGATAAAGGTCATGGCAAGGAGTCTCTATGAAAGGGGCGGATGGCCCATAGATGTTGATCCAGGTTGGCGAATGAGAGCTACAAACAACTCTTCTGAAGAGTTATATGCTGCATGTCCTAATGTGCATGTAACTATTGGAGACATAAAAGACAATTTTTGCTTTTTTGTTCAAGACTCTTGTAGTTACCCTATCATTCTTGGGAAATCTTACATTTCTAAAGCCCGCTTGGAAACAAAAGCTCTTGATGATGGTTCTTCCTATGCTCGAATCCAAAGCAAGGATAATGAACGAGCTGTCCAATTTCTCACTGTGTGTGTTAATCATCATCAAAATAGAGATTAACTGTGTGATTATCATGTGCCTCATAATGCTTGAGAATTCAAGGGTTTTCAGGCTGCACTGCTATAAAAGGAGGCTATGGTAGTGCGTCATGTAAAAATATTGAACCTCCTTATGCTACAGAAACTATGTCTGTAGCAAATCTATATGTATGTACAACCAATACTATGGGTTTTTATAAGTCTCTTCTAGCCATGACTAAAGCTGAAAGAAAATACTTATGTCATGTAAAAAAGGAGCTAAAAACTTATTACATGATGGCTGAAAATGAAAATATTTTGGGCATTATTTTTGAACTGATTACTACTGAAACATTGGCTGAAATATATGCACCTGCTCATATAGAAAATCAGGCTGAAAATCAATCCATAGAAGTATATACATTAGATTTTTATCAAACAATTCAAGAATTTTTTGAGCAGGAAGACATTGGTTTACTCAACAAGGTTGAAGCGCAAGTGGAGACAAAATACAAGACATTGGATAAGAAAGTCAAGCTTATGGTAGTCCCACTACCTCCTGAAAGTGAAGGGCTAGTTGAAAGGGCAAGAAATCAGCCAAGTCTTTGTGATCCTTCCAACATTGGTCACAAGTTCACATTTGAAAGTATAAAAGAGCTCAAAATAGGTGAAAATTCTTTCCTTTCACTGGCTAAAAAACACACTTTTATGCAAATGCTAATGAAACATGGAAAAGCTTTTGCATTTCAGCCAAGTGAAATTGGTTGTGTGGATCCAAATATTGTGGCTCCTATGGTCATTTTTATAGTCCCACATGTGCCTTCGAACCTCAAACCTATTCCTGTTCCAAGGGCGCATTCGCCCAAATTATTGGAACTTCTAAATGAGAAGATCAGAATGAAGATTTTAGAACCTTCTTCAGCACCTTACTCAAACCAATGGTTTACTATGCTCAAGAAAAATGGATCTTTATGATTCATTCAAGATCTACAACTTGTTAATCATATCACAATCCAAAATGTTGGTTCGGGTCCAATTGTTGATGAATTTGTTGAAGCTTTTGCAGGTGGAACAATTTATTCTATGGGCGACCTATATTCAGGATATGACCAATTTCAGCTTTCATTAGAAAGCCGAGACATTACCACAATGAAGACACCTCTTAGATTGGTCTAGATGTGCACTCTACCACAAGGTGCAACAAACTCTGTAGCCCATGTGATGAATGCCAACAAAGTCTTAAGGGACTTTATTCCGCAACTTACTCTTCCATTTCTTGATGATGTACCTATCAAGGGATGTGAAGTCAATGAAAAGAATGAGGAGCTTGATGAAGATGGTTGCAAGACATTTGTAGTTAACCATATTCATGATTGTGACAGGATTTTAACAAGTCTAGAAGAGGTACATCTTACCCTTTCTGGAGCTAAGCCAATTTTTGGAGTAGAAGAAGTCCTAGTGGTCAGTCATCTATGTGGCCCCTATGGACGCAAACCTTCGCCAATCAGGATAGATGCCATCAGTAGAATGCAAGAAAAATGCACAAATATTTCAGAAGTAAAAATATTTCTTGGCGCATGCGTATTCTATCTCATATGGATACCACATTTTTCTCATGTAGCCGAAAATCTTTATGAATTATTAAGAAAATGCCAAAGATTCTCTTGGGGTAATGAGCATACTCTCACTATGCGTAAATTAAAGAAGCTATTAATTTCACCCCCTACTCTCAAAAGGGTTGATTATTCAAATGGTCAATTCATCATCCTTACTATGGATACAAGTCCCATTGGGATAGGATGGGCTGTTGGCCAAGAGGATCTTGAAGGTAATAGGTATGCAATTCGTTTTGGAGCAAAAGTTCTCAATGAACGTCAAAGAAGGTATGCACAAGTAAAAAGGGAATTGTGGGGAGTTGTAACAACATTAAAGTGTGATCATGAATACTTTATAGGTGCTTCTGTAGTGGTAGAAACCGATTGTCTTCCACTCTTGGGCATGATTGCCAACTGCTCTACACCCGACATTGCTATGCTAAGATGGATTGCATATATTAAATCTCTCAACCTCGAATTAAAGCATATTGCAAGAAAGGAGAATCAGTTGCTGACATGCTATCACATGCAATATATGACAATGAAGAAGAGTTGATGGAAGAAGATGAAGCTGAAGAATCTATACTTGTTGAATTTCATTCCATGGCTTCTAAAAATACATTTTCAGACACTGCATATACTGGTCCAAAACTGAAAACAATAGGGTGGTCAACTAGAAGCCAGCATGCTCATTGCATTGCTTAAGTTCTAGTTCATTTCCTTGAAGAATATTACGAAGAAGATGGCTAAAGATCAGTCAATATTTGAGCACAATGAAGAAGAAGAATATTATGAAGAAGATTGGCTAAAGATCAGCCAATATTTGAGCACAATAATATTATGAAGAAGATTGGCTAAAGATCAGCCAATATTTGAGCACAATGAAGAAGAAGGAGACTTGGATTGATGAGGAGTTCAAGCATATAAAGAGGAAAGCTTATAGTTCTTTTCTTAAAGAATGGCATCTATGGAAGCACACAAAGAAGAAGAAAGGAGCGCATGTCTGAGTTTTAGGTAACAAAAGATTGCAACAATAGGTAATGAAGGAATTTCATGAAAGCCTATGGGCTGGCCATAGAGGCATATGGGAAACCTTTAGTAAAGTCAAATAAAAAAATTGGTGGCAAAACATGTATTGGGACATAGCACATTTTGTTGAAACCTGTTATGTGTGTCAGATGTACTCTATGGTCAAGCATCGAGATATAGATGGGTTATTGATCTTGTAATCATGCCTACAGTAATATGGAATATGCGGTATCTAGTGCTTGCAAGAGAGGATCTAATCAATCAAGTTGAAGGCAAAGCCTTAAAAACCAAGCCCTCTCAAGATGTTTGTCATTTTTTGTTGAAGATGTGTTTTGCATATATGGTTATGTGGGTAAAGTAATTGTAGATAGAGGAGAATTGGATGTTGATGAGGCACGCAACTTCTTTGCTCAATTGGGTATCAAGTTGGCTTTGAGATCAGCATACAATCATGAAGGCAATGGAAAGAGTGAGAGAGGTCATCAATCTACTCTCAAAGCTCTAGCAAAGTCTTGTAGAGGAAAGATCAAAGAATGGCCTAAAATGCTATCTTTTGCATTATGGGGTGACCCGACTACTCACAGTTCAGTGACTGGCTATATGCCAGCTGAACTTATGCATGGACACCAACCAATTATGCCAATTGAAGAATCTATTCTCACATGGAGTCTTCTACCTTTGGAGGAAGGCATCAGTAGAGAAGAGTTGCTAACTTTGCGCATATGGCAGCCAGAAAGAAGGCTTGGAGATGTTCAAGCAGCTATTGAGAAGCTAAAGACAGCAAAACTAAGAACAAAAGAAGATTTGATAAGCGACATCGACTTCGGCCAAGAGCAATTCAAGAAAATGACTGGGTGCTTGTCTATGACAGCAGCCTAGACAATCAATACAAAGCTTCTAAGAAGATGGTAAAGCGTTGGTTTGACCCATATGTGGTAAAGGTCATTCATGACAATGCCACATAATCATTGGTTGAATTGGATGGGACCAGCATAAAGATACCTGTAGCTAGAAAAAGAATCAAGAGAAAGTTCAACATATGAGTTAGAATACTTGAATATAATTCAAGAGTATGAAGACATAGAGGAAGAAGAAGAGGCAGAAGATGAAGACATTGACATGGCAAAAGATACTTCTTCTGACACTGCAAATCCGTAAGACTTTGGCACATGCTAGAGGATGTGTAGGTTAGGAGGGGTGGATGTTGTGCCGCTACGTGCACATGGTGTAAAAACATCTAGAGCGTGGCTTCCTTTTAGATTTAGAGAGTCAATGCCACTTTAGGCATTAGTGTTAGTGTCCATGGTTTAAAATATTAGATTTTTTTGGACAAGTTTTTAGACAATTGTTGATATTCTAGATATTATCTCTAGTAAAAAATCCATAAAACTATAGACAACTTCTAGATTATGATGACATGTAAAAGAAAGCATGTAGCTTTCAGCCAATTTGAGAGGATTTAATGTAAAAAGAGAGATTGATGAAATCACGCGACCTGCGATTGTTGTTTTCAGGCAGTGAACATCACTCCAAGGGGGGAGATGAAGAATGAGTGATCTGGCAGAATTTTGGCCAGGTGTGCTGGTATTTTACCTCCCTTTCGGAGCCAATGGAAGTATTAGATTAGTGATCTGATCAGCATAGAGGAAGTTATTATTTTATACAGGTTTTTGTCTATTAGAGTTATATCTTCTCATAATGCTGAAAGAAACTGACATGCTTCATCTCTGTTAGTATTCTTGTACATTTTCTAATTCTTTTTTTGGAGTATTCTTCTACATCTTCAATTTCTTTGAACCCCTTCTCTTTCTTCCACTCCTCTCCCTAAATCTACCTTCACCTTGATGTCTCTTATCTTCAAGAACTTGGCTTGAAACCTTCAGCCCTTCTCTTATCTCTACCATCTTCGGAGTCTAAGCTCTTGAACCCCCATACATTCTTCTCTTGCCAAAACCCCTGTGGTGATCTTCAACCCGATGTGATGCGACAACACTCTATGTTCTTACAATAATATCAACTATTGGAGCAAGTGGCCTCTTGTACTTTGGGATAAGAGAAAGAAGATCCTTGAGATGCTCTAGCTTTTTGAAAGGAATGCCCAAAAAGAAATTGAGCTAAGAAGAACCCAATGAGAAAATAGTGGAGATAAGGAAGAACTTCAAAAGAAGCAAAAAGAAAAAAGCATAGGTTGAGAAGGGTAAATTCAAGGAAAAAAACAAGCCTTAGAAGGAGGAACCTAAGGAGAAACCTAATTATTAGGTCACAATCCTAGAAATACTAAAGTTAAAGCATGATGGAAATAAACAAATTCAACAACCAAATTCTTTAAAGTCTAATGGAGGTGAGAAATAAAAACTTTCCCTTTAAAAGCTTCTTTCAAATGTTTTGTTGACAAGGCTATTTTGCTATTTTGGATTATGGAGGTTTGAACAAAGATATAATGCTAATTAGCTAGCTCACTATGATCTCTTGGAATGTGAGGTGCCTATGAAGTCCATCCAAGAAGCATGTGTTTAGTAGGAGAAAGAAATGGAAGCCCCTCTCTTTCAACAACTCCTTTCTGGAAAGTGAAGGATTCAACCTATAGTTGAAGGATGCTTCGAAACAAACCAACAATCCAATGGCTAATCCAACGTAGAACTAGATGAGATCCATAGCTATCATCACTGAGATTACCAAGATGTATGGCAAAGATCAGGATAGACCTCAAAGAGGGTTAAATGTTAGTAGTTAGCAATGCAGGGAGTATATTATTATGACTCTTGCTAAGTGTTCTAGAGCATTACATGGAGGATTTGCAAAAACATAAAGGTGAAGTTGCCAAATTTTAGTCTAAGGGAAATGGTATCTTTGGGGATGGTGCTTCAAACAATTAATTTTATAAATTGATGAAGCAAAAGAAGCAACAAGAGTTCATCACTATGATAGATGATGGAGGAGGAATCATGGAATTTTTATAGGGATGTTTCAAACTCTTTAGAATGTATTTGTAAATGGTCTATGCTTAGGTCCATTTGAGGTAAAGAGGTCGATGCGAAAGGGTGTCCCATTGCCACATTACTCTTTGCCACCATAATCACCAACCCTTTGCTTAGGAATTTGGATTTGAAGGTGCAACATGGAGTAAGCAAGGGGCTTCCTATACCATTAAGAAAACACTTGGTCTCCCAATTCTTTGCCAACAATAAATGACCAATATTGTGCAAGTAGAGAAGCAACTAGTAGATGTATTTGATGAAAGTGTATGAAAGTTTTCTAGAGCTATCTAGGGTTGTGAATAATGTGAGAAATAGCAAGTTTATTTACCTAGGATTGAATGAGTCAGCAAAGTTGCTAAGGGATCCAGTCTTCCAAGTAATAGAATTGGAGCAAGGGATTATGTACTTAGGATCCCCATTGGGCATAGGTAGTAAGACACATGTAAAAGGTCATTAAACCCTGGGTAATGTAAGAGAAGAAAAAGAAAGATGTAAATAAAATTAGCCATTTTCTTAAATGGGAGCTAAACATTCCTCCAAGATTTAAGAAAAGGAAATTTTTTTATTTGATTCAAGAAAGGTCCATTCTCCCACGCTTCTCACATTCACACAATCTCAACATCCATTCTCCTGTGCACGACCAGGTCCACCTTCTTGCATGCACATAATCTCATCCTTTTTCACCACACCCTGATTGCGTAGGATGCCTGCCTATATTATAGTCATTAGCTGCTCAGTACAAGTTTTGTTATCAAGCATTGAATGACACTTTTTGTGGCAATACTCTGATTATCAACAAGTTGTAATCAATCATTCGTATTGCATCAGAGAATCGTAAGAAAAAACATGAGAGAAATTCTAAAACATTTGTTTCTCTGAAAGATACAACACAAGGGCAATTTTGGAACATCGGTTTCAAGTTTTTGTGGCATTTCTAAAAGATCAAGTGTATTTGATCAGAGATTGTAAGTGATGTTTGATTCCATGCCTTGGATTTCTACGTCAAAGTTATCTCTTTTACCTTTCCCTATTATCTAGCTTTGTAGTTGCTTGATTCTAAATAATTTGGGTGATTTCAAGATTTCTAGCATCAGACCTTATTTATTTGATTATCTTGTATATTTTGTATGCTGTGTAGTCAAGTAACATGCAACAGTGACCAATTGCATGCACAGGAAATGTTGAATTTTGGCATCATGAATCCAATGAGATTAATGAAGGTTGAAGATCCATAGCTTAGATTATCATATAAGACACATCCTTATTGTGGTCATCACTTTCCAACAATTAAATTCTGCCTACACTTGGCCCGAAGCTCCACAAAATCTTTGCAATGTCAGAGAGAGAACTAGGGAGAGAGAAAGAGGAGAGAGAAGATTGCAGAAGAGAGAGAAGATTGCAAAGGAGAGAGAAAGACTGCAGGAAGTGAGAGAAGAAGAGTGACGAGGAGAGAGAAAGACTAGATTTAGAGAGAGAAAGACATGAAAGAAGGGGAAGCTATAGAAGCTGTGAGCAAGAAGGAAAAGAAAGTTTGTAATTGTATTATTATGTCAAAAAGATGTGAAAAATTACATCTTCTCTCCTTTTATACCAATGTCAGTGTGACATGGCATAATATCAATGTTATTAACACTAATTTGTTATTCCCAGCTTCTTACAATCCATCCCTTCCCAAAAGTTTTTGTCCTAAAAAACAAATCTAGAAACAACTAGAAAGAAGATGGATAGAACAGAGTACTACTCTATTTTTTATAGCTTTACAAATGGGAAACGAATGAAGTATAACCACTACATGAGCTGAATTTGAAGAACGGAAGTAAGCCCCAGCTATATACATGATTTGAAATACTTCAGAAGTAAATGGAGCCATAAAGTCTTCAACAGATAATCCCGAAACAAAGTAGACAGCTTGCTGAGTAAACAGACCCTCCTGGACCAAATCTGCCATAACTTTTGGTAGGAGTGTCCAAATGAGACGTACCATATATCAAAACGAAGCTCTTGAAGAGTACTTTAAGCCCATATAGATAGCTTAACTCTGAAAATTAGGTATGATAAAAACTGTTAAAGAACAACGTGCTGTCCTGAATCAGTCTGCATCATTACTAGCTCCATAAGCAATAGGCTTCAGGCCCACCAATGTCTCCCTCAAGTATTGATACTCATCCAATATAGAATCAGGTCTCCAAGAAGCCTCTTCAGGTGGTAAACCTCTCCATTTGATCAAATATTCCACAATTGAACGTGATCGAAGCTTCTTTTCACGCTGACCTATGACAGCCTCTGGGATATATTGAATAAGTCCATCTTCATCAATGGGTGGCAGCTCATCAACTATATCCACTGGATCACCATAATAGGGCTTGAGTTGACTAACATGGAAGACGTTATGAATCTTTGTAGAAGAGGGACGCTCTAGTTTGTATGCCAAATCTTCAATTCCCTTGAGGATCCGGTAAGGGCCATAAAACCTGTGGGCAAGCTTATTACTAGATCCATCTTTTAATGTAGAGTACTTGGATTTGGACACCTTCAACAAAACCAGCTTTCCTTCTTGGAACTCTAAAGGCCTCCTCTTCTCATTAGCATACATCTTCATTTGATCTTGAGCCTTCCTTAGATTCACCTTGCATTGCTGAAGAAGGGTCTGCATTCTTTCCAACTCCTCCTTTCCATGAGGATTGATCTTTTCATTAAAGATAACTGTGGGTAAGGGCACCTTGTAACCATGCAAAGCCTCAAAGGGTGAAACTCCTATGCTTGCATGAGTGGAATTGTTATAAGCAAACTCAGCCAAGTGTAACCAAGAATCCCATGAGGTTTGGACATCATAGCAAAAATGGCGAAGATAAGTCACCAACCATTTATTAACTCTCTCTGTTTGTCCATCAGTTTGAGGATGATAAGCCGTAAATGGAGCCAATTTAGTGCCCATAGATGTAAATACCACCTGCCAAAAGTTACTCATAAATTTTGAGTCTCTATCATGGACAATCACCTGTGGTAATCCATGTAGTCTAAAAATATGCTTCATAAACTGGTTGGCCACTTGAGAAGCAGTAAACTGAATCTTGGTTGGAATAAAATGAGCTGCCTTGGTGAGTCTGTCTACCACCACATAAATACTATTCCATCCCTTCTTGGTAGTAGGTAAGCCAGTAATGAAATCCATAGTAATATGAGTCCATTTACCCATAGGAATAGGGAATGGCTGTAAAAAACCTCCTGGCTTATGGGTGCTGTCCTTATTTTACTGACAAGGCATACACTTCATCACAAAGTCCTTGACATCTTTCCACAGTCCTTTCCAATAAAAGCTTTTACTGATCCTGTCATAGGTCTTGAAAACTCCTAAGTGTCCAGCCAGAGGCGAAGAATATAACTCCTCCATAATTTTCCGCTTAAAAGAAGAAGTAGAGGAAATAACAATCTTGTCTTTCCACCAAATAAGACCATTTTAAGCTGGTAATGCGAGTTTTCTTCCATAAGACCTTGCTGTAATTTCTAAAAGATTTGGCTGAATTCCTCATCTAAAAGATAGGCCTCCTGTAGTTCTTCAATCCAGTCATTATGTAATTCTGTCATAGCTGAAACTTTGCAGGCCCACATACGAGAAAGAGAATCAACCACTATATTATCTTTGCCCCTTGTATGAGTGATGTCAAAATCATAATTCTGTAATGTAGCTACCCAACGACGTTGCTTTGGAGTGAGATTTGATTGAGTAAGGAAATACTTGAGTACCCTGTGATCACTATGTACTCTGAATCGGCTGCCATATAAGTAATGGTGCCACTTCTTGATCGCATGCAAGATAGCCAACATCTCTTGGTCATAAACATTCATGGCCATTTCCTTATATGTAAGCTTACGGATCTCAAATGCAATTACTCCATGCTCCTGAAGCAAAACAGCCCCAATGTCACGGCCACTAGCATCACACTGTATAGTAAACTCTTTGGAGAAATCCGGGCATACTAAGATAGGAACAGAGGTAAGGAGTTCCTTTAACTGGTTGAAGCTGCTATCCGCAAGAGCATCCCAAAATAAAGCCTCCTTCTTCAACTTATCAGTCAAAGGAGCTGCAATTGCCACATAATGCTTGATAAATCGGCGATAAAATGAAGATAAACCAAGGAATCCTCTAAGAGAGGTAGTAGTATTAGGCATTGGCCAATCTCTTATGCATTGCACCTTCTTGGGATCATCCTATATTTCTTTTTCACTGACAATATGTCCCAAGTATTCCACTTCATTCAGCATGAAAGAGCACTTCTTTTCCTTAGCAAAAAGCCTATGATGTCTCAATACATCAAATACCCTCCTCATATGTGCCAAGTGATCCTGTAAAGTCTTGCTATAGATCAAGATGTCATCAAAGAACACCAAGACAAACTGAAAGAGGAAAGGTTGCAAGATCTTATTCATCAGGCTTTGAAAGGTAGCTGGAGCGTTTGTAAGCCCAAATGGCATCACCAAGAAATGATAGACCCCACGATCAGTCCTGAAAGCAGTCTTGACTTCATCACCCTCTCGCATGCGAATATGATGATACCCTGACCTCAAATCAATCTTCGTAAATAATCGAGCCCCCTTAAGCTCATCAAGCAAATCATCAATCCTGGGTATAGGATACCTGTTCTTCACTGTGATCTTATTAAGATCCCTATAGTCAATACACATTCTGAAAGATCCATCTTTCTTTTTGACTAACAGGACTGGAGATGCGTAAGGTGAAGAACTTGGTTCAATAAATCCCATTTCAAGAAGTTCTTTGATTTGCTTGGCTACTTCCTCTCATTCACACTTTGATAATCTGTAAGGTGGCTTATTAATTGTCTTTGAGTTGGGCTCCAAATCAATGGGGTGATCCACTACTCTCTTAGGAGGCAATGAAGTAGGTACTTCAAACAAATCTCTATACTCCTCAAGAAGAGCTATCAAGGCTGGATGGTTTGCTGAATTATTGGGCTTATCCTGTGTTTATTTATTCAAATGCAAAACAAATATTTGTGAGCGCTTCTTGTACTCTCTTTTGAGTTGTTGGATGGTGATAAGTTGAAAATCTGATCTACTAGGAATCCCCTGTAAATGGATAAGCTGTCCATTGGAGATAAACTCCATATATAACTGTGAGAAATCCATAGTGATCCTGCCTAATGTCATCAACCAATCACAACCGAGTACAATATCTATAGGCCCCATTTCCAGAGTGATCAGGTTCACCTTGGCTTCAAAATTTTCAGCCAACTGTAAAGAAACCTGTGGGCAAATCTGTGTACTGATTTCTTCTTCACCATTAGCCACTTGAACTCTAATGGGATGTTGTAAGTCTATGGGAACACAATTTAGCTTGTCCATGATGGAGTTATTCACAAAACTATGAGTACTGCCATTTCCTATCAGGATGAACACTGGCTTTCCACATATGCTTCCCTTCATACAAAGTGTATTAGGGCTCTTAGATCCCATCCAAGCATCCATAGAGATAGAACAATTAGCGGCAGCAAGTGACTCATCATAAGATCCACCTAGGTCAAACGGAACGCTTCCACCTGGATCAAAAGGAAAAGAGTCGGCTGGATCATAAAAATACTCCTGTCCAACTTCCTCCTCAAGATCTTCATTTTCAACATTAAATGCCACTGCATTAGCTTCATCTATGTTATCTTCAAAATCCTCAAAAACCAACATACTCTGAAGCTTAGGTTTGGCATTTTTGTATACATACTTTGAAGCATGATCAGGTGTATACTTTTCCCCACACTTGAACATAAGCCTTTGTCCTTCCTTTCTTTGATAAGATCCACATGAATAGATTTGGGATTTGTATTAGCTGAAATGGACTTAGGCTTGCTGTCCCCCTGTTTGAAATCAACTTTTGGACTGTTTGCTGTCCTGAAATTACTTTGAGGCCTAGAAGCATTAAATGGAGGATAAGTTGGTACCCGTAAGCTCCCATTGGGCACATGATTACTGCCATAAGTATTACCAACTTGTCCCTGCTTTAAAACAGTCCTTGGCTATCCAAAACCAGGCTGAAATGAAGATTCTTTTCTATACTTTCTTCCATAGTGCTCCGCAAGCTCAATAGCCTTAAAAAGTGAAGTAGGATTTTGTGCCATAACATCAGCTGATAAAGATGGCTCCAGACCATACATAAACTTGTGAAGCTTAGCCTCATCACTGATGCTTTCCACATACATGGTCAAGTTGAGGAATTGGTTTGTATACTCTCTTACACTTAGGCCCCTTTGTTCCAAACCATACCATCTCCATGCTAACTTCTCTTTCTCAAGAGGCGAAACAAAGACTTCAGCCATAAGTGCTTTGAAAGCTTCCCAATTCTCTATAAGTATATTTTCTTTCTTGATATACCTCCACCAAGTATGGGAAAATCCCTCCAGATGCAAGGAAGCAAAGTGAATCTTCATATAATCAGTTTTAGGGTATATATCAAAGGACTCCATCTTAGAGGTCCATTCCTCTAAATCAGATGGTGAAGATGATTTGCCATTAAATTTGGCTAAAACAATTTTGTCCTTAAACTCCCTTTTCATGAAAGGGTTGCTGTCCCAAAATTGGCTGATCAGGATTACCAAGTACGGAGCCTCCAAAATTGAGACGGAAATCTTCCAACAGGTGGCTGAGAATTACTATGTAATCTTCATGTTGGTAGAGCACCCCTAGAATTTGAGTATGCAGTCCAAAAGCTTGAGTATTGGCCCCATTCAAATTGCCCAAATAGTCATCATGCCTCTGTGAAGCCTCTCCTACTTCATACTGACTATTGGGAATGCCTCTTCTTCCAATAATCCCATTTCCATGACCATTTTGGTTAGATGGCTGAAGTGGGGCTGAAGGGCCACGGTTTGAACAAGCCTTCTCATTAGCTTCTCTTGATGCCATTTGCAATTGCATGAGCTGAGAAAATTGTGCCATAAGTTGAGCATTAGATTCCACCAATTTGTCAATAGAATCCTGGGTTTGAGTAGTTAAATTCAGAAACTTATCGATGGAAGACTTCGTTTGATCAGTAGATAAAACCATATGCTCCATTATTGACAAAAGAGCCTCATGTCGTTCCCTATGTCTTTGTTCATGAGCACACAAAGTATTATTGATTATACTGACTTCTCCTTTTTGTTGAAGCTCTTCAGGGCTCTCTTGAAGTGTACTATCCATCATGGAATCTCTGATTTGCTGAGCATAATCTTCCTGGACCTTATTTTTGTCTTTATGTCCTGCCATATTAGTGCAGTCCTGCAGTACCCCTTGTCAGAAAAACGGCTATAACTTTTGCTAGGGAGCTCCGATTCTAGAAATTTTTAGTGCAATTCAAAGCTAAGAATGCCCTCTTCGAGATGAGCTATAGCACACTATAACAGGTCTAGGACAAAAAATTCTGTAGCCGGATTTCAGAGTCTGAACTGTCTAGTCCTGCACCTTGTCTAGACCTGTAAGTGCCCTATTTTGACCCTGTAGTGCAAGATAGTAACCCCAAAATGGCTACCAAACCCTGCAAAAGGGTATATAGGACCTGTGGGTACCCTGTAGTACCTGCACCTGTGCTTCAGTAATGAAGGGTGTACCTGTAACCATATGTAAGTACCCTGTAAGTGTCCTGTAAATTCCCTGTTTTACCCTGTTTTGATCCTATAGATACTTGAGCCCTTGGAAAGTCTTCAATCTTCAATTCTTCACTCGCTGTACCTGTGTGAGAGATAAAACGGCATGACAGGCTCCCTACACGGGCTCCAAATCACCAGGAGGTGGGCAAAGTTCCTCTCTTTTGTCCCACTATCTCCCCCGGTATCCACCTTTTTCCTCGGTGGGAATATCAACATGGCAAAGGCTAGTGTTCTAAGCAATCAGCATGATATGCATTTTTGAAATATTCATTCAGCCTTTCATGAGATGCAATTGAATGAGATTTTGAAAATTTGGAATAGAAGAAGGGTCTTACCAATGCAATTCAGTGACTCACTGATTGCTAGTACTTACCCTTTTACAATATTTCAGCTTGGGTGAAAGAAATTCAATAAAACAAATCAAGGTTATGCATCAAGCTGATCAAATGATACCTATGATGAAGTAATGATTGAATCAAAATGAAATTCAATGGAATAGGCTAGAATCAATGAGAATTAACACTAATCTCTGATTTATTAATCAATCCAATGAATTAATTGATCAATAATCTCCCATCAACAAGTGGAAAAGCCATTAGCAATTGGATTATTGAGAGATTTCAGAGATTAGTAAAAGAGAATACCTTCATTAAGCTTGAAGAATGTAATGGATGTCAGCTTCAATCCCATTGATGCAAAAGTTCTTCATAATCCATCATAAATCCGTAATAAAGCTTGAAATCTCCATAAAATTAGCCCATACAAGCTCCAATATGATGAAATCCTTGAAGAATCAATGCTTTAGCCTTGCTTAAACACTTGAACCTCAAGGATTCAAGCCCCTTGATGAAAAGCCCCAAAATAATCCTTCCATTTGAGCTCCAATGTTATGCATGGGCTGAAATCTCTTCAATGTCTTCAATCTTGAAGTCTATCCAGCTTGTACTTAGCTTTAGAGAAGCCTTGAAGGTCGGGGAAGTCCAAAATTTAGAGAAATTTGAGCTTCCATGTCTGTGGCTATGGCTGCCTTGCTATGTATTAGGGTTTTGAGCAAGAAATGACTGATCAGAGTTCCTCTGTGGATGAAGATGATTGTAAACAAGTGTCTGATGAAGCCTTCAAAGTCTTTGATCAATGAGTTGAAGGTTTGGAGCAGACTGAGTAGGGAGGAGTAGGAAACTCAGCGCAAATTTTGGCGCAAATTTCGGGCTGTTGTTTGGCTGATAATCTGCAACATGCATCAACTATGGTACTCCTCCTGAAGCTTAGGCAACAAAGAACCTTTTGCCCCATGCTTTGGCAGTGAGAAATGTTCAGCAGAGAGAGGTATTTGGGGTTTTCTTGACAGCCACCATGGAAGCTTCAGTCAAAAGCTTGAAAGAGAGAGAAGAGAAGCTCTCTTTTGAATTTTGCATGAAGTTTGATGATGTCCTACCATTTAAGCCATTATCCGCCATATCTGACCTTGGATATCTCCAGATGTAGTCTCTTACTAATTGTAGATGATCTGCAGCACTCCACTAGTCAGTGTCTTGTACCATTTTTGTCTGAAATTGATTTTGAAATAGGAAAATGGGACTGAAAATGGAAGAAAAGAATGGATCAAAGACTCAAGCTCTGATACCACTTGTCAGAGAGAGAACTAGGGAGAGAGAAAGAGGAGAGAGAAGACTGCAAAAGAGAGAGAAAGACTGGAGGAAGTGAGAGAAGAAGAGTGACGAGGAGAGAGAAAGACTAGATTTAGAGAGAGAAAGATAGGAAAGAAGGGGAAGCCATAGAAGCTGTGAGCAAGAAGGGAGAGAAAGTCTGTAATTGTATTATTGTGTCAAAAAGATGTGAAAAATTACATCTTCTCTCCTTTTATACCAATGTCAGTGTGACATGGCATAATATCAATGTTATTAACACTAATTTGTTATTCCCAGCTTCTTACATGCAGTAACTTCTCATCTCTTTTCCATTGCACCTTGGAGAATGGGGTTACTACTATAAAAAACATTCAGGTGAGAGTATCTTATCTACCACTATTGAGTTGTCTCAAAAACTCAAAGGAAAGGTACACAAATGTGTTAAATATATCTTCCATCTTTCCTAGCATCCAATTCATATGCCCAACCCTTGGAGGGCACTCTAGATACCAAAAAACTTCCCTCACCTTGATTATCTTATAGCCCAATTGAGAAATCGAATCACATGTATCTTCCAAACCTCGATAGAGAATATATGACTTAAGCTTACTACTTTTTACACCACAGAACTACATACTACTTTTAACTGTCAGCCTCAAATTAGCCATATAAGCCAAAATCAAATTTGAGTTGTCATCAACAAAAAGTTGGGTGCACATTTGGGAGTTATTAGTAGACGGAGACCATAGACTAGTCCTCTCTACAATTTGATATCCATCATCTTAAGTAGTGGATCACCAACTATGGTGAAGAGAATAGGTGCATCCTTGTTTCAGTGATCTCCTTAAACTAGCTAGGTCATTAGGTCCCATTGTCGTAGAGTTCACGCAAGGGCTGCAGAACACAGGGTTCAAGATACAGCAATGGAAGAAACTAACAAGAAGAAAATTGAATTGTTGATGCCAAAGTACACTATATATCTTGTCAAGTGAGTTACATGAAGCTCATATTCAGAAAAATCTGAACATATTCAGTTTTACATACAGATGCTTGAATTCAATTTTTCCATTGGCACTTGATAAATTCTGCTGGGTAATAATGTCTGTGAACAAATGTTCAGGAATCCTTACAAAGTAGGAGTTTAGAAGGCAACAAAAGATGTATGTTCAGGTAAGCACAAAATGAGAATCTGATTGTATCTCCAAAGCCAAAGCAGGGTATTAAATTGTCTTCATAAAAAGGTGAGAGTATTCATTTCTGAGAGAGGATAGGCAGGCACTTCTCTTAAGCCACAAATATGTTGCTACTCTGCTGGTCTTTCTAGCCTTGTGTTGTGGCCATGCAGCCACCCATTCCATCAGTCCTGTTGCAAGGTTTTCCAAGACCTGTTGTATCCTGCTTCATAGATTTCAACCGTTTCTTTTAATAGAGAGTCCTCCAGGGGCTTCTTGTGTTTCTTGATTAGTACCAGGGTTCAGAAAGGTAGGCTGTAAGGAGGGCTTCCTCTGTGTCTTGCCTGTCTTTGCCTTGTGTATAGCAGCACATGCTGTCCAGTTTTGAGCAATATCTTGCTGCTTTGTAAGCTTCACACTGACAAAATTTGGTTTTGAAGTATCTTCTTCCTGTTCATCATTCTGCGGTTCTTGTTTCCTACCAGTTGGTTGGTCCTCATTCACCACTAATGCACAGCACAGAATATACTTGGACTCCGCAAGTGAATTTCATCGACGTAGGCCCAGCTTGAGACCCAAGCCCTCAACACAGGCCCAAATTGGGACCCAAACTGTTGCCCGTAGCAGGATGTGACCTGAGTAAAAACGTCTTGACAAAGCAAAGCCTTGCTTGATCTCCTTTGACTAGCTAGCTGAATCCTCTTCAACTCTTTACCTTGGAAGCTCTATTCTCATCTGCTGTCCTCAAGCAAATCCAGCAATTTGTATCTCTGTTTCTCAGAGTTCCAGCCACCTTGAAGAATCTGGGAGTCTTACTGTTCCAATCCGCATCTTGGATGGTGACCTGCGCATCCATGGCTGAACCAAAGCAAGGTTTTCATAATCCATAAGGCCCCTCTCTCTCTCTCTCTCTTTCTCTCTCTCTCTGCGTATGTATGTCGAGGGGAGGCTAGGGTTCCTTGCTTCAGCTAATAAGTTGACTACTTTAGACAATTGGATAACCTCTCTTTTCTGTCTTGTAAAGCTTTTTGTGATCGCTTGTGTGTCAACTTGTGTTGGGCTTCTGCCTTCTTTTCTAAAAGGAGCTCCTTTCACCCACCTTCATGCGTGTCGCAGTGGCAGGAACGCAATCCACAGCTTGTGAGTAGCCATGACTTGGGTTTTCAAGGAAACTTCAGCCTAGCGTCAGTATTTGTTGCATCCGCCAGAGCCATAGAAATGATGCCCTTACAAATCTCCAAAATTTCTCAAATTCGCAACAATCGGTCTTGCAAGCTCAGCAAAACCATAGAATCCAAGCACTCAAGCGTATGCTCTGACATAAACCCCATCTACAGCCCGAGCTTGGTTCTACGCCAATGTCTCCGCTTGGCATTATACCTTATTGTGTTCCCAGTCCTCATACGAATCCAGTGAGGTATCGGCCTGTTTTTCCTTTGCTTCTTGCACAACTTCTTCTTAATCAGGAATGTCTTGTGGGAAGGCATGATGCTCGTTCGCTGAACCCCCCTTGCAAAGCCTGAAAAATCCCTTTCTTTTTTTACCAAAAGATGCTTTTTCCCTCCAAAAATGGTTTTTGAAACCAAATTAGTCTCCCCTTCTCCTCTTTTAGTTGAGCAGGAATGAAAAAAAGACCTCCTCTTTGACAAGATAATTTCTGTACACCCTTACAAGATCTAAGCACCAACATTGATTTTGACTTTGAGGTTTATGTTTGAAGTCATGCATTGCCCCTTTGACAGTCAGCTTTACAATGAGTAATCTGCACATAAACTTCGACTTCGGCCTTGAAAATTGGATGGCAAAATACTCCCTCGGTGCTTCACTAGTGCTTTGCTCGCTTAAGCAGCTTTTGAGAGACTTCCTTCAACTCTATGTCATGGGAACTTTTGAACTTAGATGATCGCTTCCACAAACCTTCCTTTGATTCCATAATTCCATGCACTTTTCTTAGAGATAATCATTGAAATTATCAGTTTGATAATGTCCTTTGGCATCAGTTTTTCATATTTTTCTAGTACACACACATCATGCATCCAAACAAAATCATACACGCACACTAACGGAATATATACATTGGATGCGGATTATCATAATGCATCTCACACACAATGAATCACACGCAGAAAATAACACAAATGCACAACAAAAGAAATGGAGGTGTATACGACTCGGATGCGCAGCAACACGACATCCACCCCCTCTAAACCTGCGCATCCTCCGGATGAGCCAACTATCCAGGATCATTCAAATCCACAAACAGGTTGAGTCCATCTTTTGTTTCTAGTAGACCTGTTTCTCCATCAGCTTCATCATCCATATTCTCCGCTTCTTCTGCTTGACTTTCTTCTACCTGCTCTTCTTCTGTCAACGCTTCAAGTGCATATTCTTCATCTTCTCTTCTCTTGAAAATCTTGACTCGTTTTCCAACAATGGGCACCCTCAATACTGTTCCATCTAATTCAGCCAACTCATAGGTACCATTGTCAAAAACATGTTTCACCTCATACGGTCCAAACCATCTTTGAACCATTTTTCTCATGCTACTATGCTGATTCTCTAGACTACTGTCGTAGACTAGAACCCAATCTCCTTCTTTTATGGCTCTAGGCCTCAAGCGATGCCTTAAATCAAACCTGTCCTTGTTTCTGAGTCGGGCTGCCTTCAAACGATCAACTGCTAGCTGTACATCTTCTGTTCTTCTCTCTAGTTGACGAATCCGAAGAGCTAGAAGCTCTTCCCTTGATAAATTCTCATGCCACGGAAGAACACTCCAAGTGAGAGCACAAATTTCTGTAGGCATGACAGGTTTTTGGCCATACATCAACTCTGCAGGCATGTATCCAGTAGTCACACTATGTGTAGAGCGATCAGCCCACAATGCAAAAGGTAGTAATCTCGGCCAATCCCCAATCCGACCTCTACAAGCTTTTGCCAATGTCCCCAACCCGAAATGGAAGAAACCCTCACTTAAGATGCATTTCAGGTTTTAAATTATTATTTACAACTATGTACAAAAACGGGTTCTGCATTTTATCATGCGCTGCCCTCAAATATACTTCAAAAATGATTCATATAAATTTTATTTCCATGTGCACATCATTAAAGCCATCAAACATCAAAACAATGAAATTTTCTTTATAAAAATTGAGCATATTGCTTATTTGCGTGTTGCATGTTTTTAAAAAAAAGTTTTAGGCAGCCAACGGACCAACCATGAATTCCCCAATAGTTCTAGACATTGACTCTCATCCTCCTTTTGATATTGGAACAATCCAAGGACAAGTGTCCTTCATCCCCCTTCTTGATTTTTTGCATGTGATCAGCCTCTTAGAGGAGAGAGGAAGAGGAGAGAGAAAGATAGATTTCTGTTCTCTGAAACTGGGTGGCCATTACACAAATAGAGATCAATGATTAGAGGCAAAAAAATGCAAGAATCCATGGTCGAGATTTGTTGGAGGGGTTGCTTACATGCCCAACATGGCCTCATGGAAGAAATCGTCATGGATTTGGGAGGGCGGTGTCTGCACCGTCATGCCATTTTAAAAATGCCCCCCCCAAAAAAACATAAATTTTTAGGGGGCCCAATGGCCCTCCAAATGGCCATGCCCAAAGTTCTATTAAATGTGACCCATTTTGGCCTTCCTCATGTTCGCCTTAACACAATATTAGTTAGTTTGGGAATCTCCCAATTCCCATTTTTTGAATACTAAAAAGGTGGCACCCGGATAACATGCCCATAAATTTCTCAAAACCATATGATGTGACCTATCATTGGAAAGCACTTGAAAAATGGAATCTATTGAGCTATAGAGCGCTCGAATTGGAGTTATAGTGTTAAAATTATGACAAATCCAAAGATTTAACCATGTGTCCCAAACTTATGGGAAATTCCCATATTCCCTGATATGGTATTCCTTTCGAATCTCCACAGTTCGGCCTCCGTTTTCGAGTGCCAAAAATTTTTGCTAGTTCATCTTGAGGTCCCAAACTGTTGATCACTTACTCTAGCTCGATCTGGCAACCTATCATTGGAAAGCACTTGAAAAATGGAATCTATTGAGCTATAGAGCGCTCGAATTGGAGTTATAGTGTTAAAATTATGACAAATCCAAAGATTTAACCATGTGTCCCAAACTTATGGGAAATTCCCATATTCCCCGATATGGTATTCCTTTCGAATCTCCACAGTTCAGCCTCCGTTTTCGAGTGCCAAAAATTTTTGCCAGCTCATCTTGAGGTCCCAAACTGTTGATCACTTACTCTAGCTCGATCTGGCATCTGGAAAAATCATGAAAAATCCACAACTACTCTTCAAAATCGCTTTCAAATCCTGTAGGCTTCCGTGGCTTATAAAAATTGCCAAATGCGTCTCTATTGCATCCAACGAGGTTCAATTCTAGCCTTGAATTTGCACTTCTCCATCTCATTCCCACACTTTAACAAGCTTTAAATTCCGCTCTCATTGGTGACCACAGGATAGGGTGACTCAGCCCATTGAATCCCATGAACAGATGTGCACAAACATAACCATAAAAAGCATCGAGTTGAAATGAAAAACACATCAAAACACTCCATAACTCTCACCCTACCCCTTGACAAACTCAAGGCATGGAAATCCACAAGGGATTGGCCTAGCATAATCTGACAGAAATCCAAACCGAGTCTCTAACCAAGTGCTCTAACACGCATTGGCTAAAAAATCTATCAAAGAGGTCATCCTAGTGGTGGTCTGAACTACCTACCTAACTTAGGACAACTGGAACAAGACCTCCTACTATGCAAGGACTCCTATAGTCTGGTCATCCTAGTTTTCTTGTAACACATTTTTCCTTCAAGGCTTCATTCTCGGGCGTGTAAAATGGAGGGAGCTGAGCATAGAGTGACCCGAGGAGAATATGGCATCGGCCTCGAGTCATCCTGACTTGGTACCCAACAATCTATCAAGCGCTCGCAAGGAAACACTTACTCCTTTTATTTCACTCACTTTTATTTTCACTCCAAACTTGTTTTTTTTTTCTACTAACTGCTACCCCAAGGAAGACAAGGTATCTGAATCATCCCCAGAAACCTACCAAGCCTCCGCAAGACAATAATTAACTGCTTATAGGAACATCTTTTTTATTGTTGAGAGGTTAGAACCCCTTTTACCACACCTCTATAATTTTTATTTTTAGATAGATTCAAAATTTTCTCATTTTTAATATTTTGGTAGGCTTCTCTAACAGCCTCACATGAGCAGGGACTCCTAGGATAGCTTCCTAGTAAGTAGGAAGGACAGGGCCACAAGGACTACCCTCTATCATAGGTATTTATCACCTAACAATGTCCTACCACGAGGTAGACAACTTCTCAAATCTCCCCCACATATATCTAACCCAACCCTAGGACTCCATGCCTTGATTGTCAACCCCCAACAAATGAAAAGAAATTAACCTCATGATCTACTTAAGGAAAAAAACTTGAAAAGGGGATGATACCACCTGGAATGGCCACAAGAAGCTCCTCCGCAACAAAGGCTCCTTCCAATGACTTTTTCAACCTGTCTGATGCAATCACTAAAACAGAAAACTATTAAATGTACTGCACCAAATAGACATATGGCCCTCTTGGCCTAAAGAGATACAACATTTCAAAACCAATAGAACCGAATCTCTTGTTCTAAAAAAATAACTCTTAGCCTTTGAAATAAATCATTTTACTGCCATTTAGCAAAAAATATTGTTAAAACAATCCCTTGGTCCTAATGTTACTATAATAAAGCACAAAACCGACCATGGATAAGGCCTCATAGACCCTACACTAAGTGCATTAGCTTATTAGCTAATCCCCCTATGTATGTAGCAAGGGGTGTCTAATGAATATGATGATACACAATCCTATGCATCCATGATAGAGAAGGAAGATGCTCACTTGCTACTTGACTCATAACCTAAACTAACCATCAGTGTTCGACATATGATATGTCAGCAAGAAGACCCCAAAGTAGTCCATGGATAATGTTAGGAGGCAATTGCAAGATCTCCCCAGGACCACAATTGAAAAAAACATCTTCCACGAAAGCATAGTTAGCCAAGGAATCCGCAGAGTGATTCCATTGTCGAGGAACTAGCTAACAAGTCACCATCTCAAATATATGCAACATATACATAGTTGCATGACAATACATCTATAAAATGGGATCTTGCACACTATAGGTCCCATTTAACTTATTAATTACTAACTAAGAGTCACCTTTGACAAAAATCCAAAGCAAGTCTCTAACCAACTGATCTAACACAAACTGGCTAAAAAAACTATCAAAGAGGTCATCCTAGTAGTGGTCTGAACTACCTACCTAACGTAGGACAACTCGACCAAGACCTCCTACTAGGTGAGGACTCCGATAGTCTGGTTATCCTAGTAGTGGTCTGGTCATCCTTGTAGTGGTCTGAACTACCTACCTAATGTAGGGCAACTCGACCAAGACCTCCTACTAGGTGAGGACTCCGATAGTTTGGTCATCCTAGTAGTGGTCTGAACTACCTACCTAACATAGGACAACTCGACCAAGACCTCCTAATAGGTGAGGACTCCGATAGTTTGGTTATCCTAGTTTTCTTGTAACACATTTTTCCTTCAAGGTTTTATGCTCGGGCGTGTAAAATGGAGGGAGCTAAGCATAGAGTGACCCGAGGAGAATATGGCATTGGCCTCGAGTCGTCCTCCCTCGGTACCCAAGAACCTATCAAGCGCTTGCGAGGGGACATTTAATCCTTTTATTTCATTCACTTTTATTTTCACTCCAAACCTCTTCTTTTTTTCTGCTAACTGCTACCCCAAGGAAGACAAGTCATCTAACTCATCCCTAAAAACCTACCAAGCCTCCGCAAGACAATAATTAATTGCTTAAAGGAACTTCTTTTTTATTGTTTAGAGGTTACAACCCCTTTTACCACACCTTTGTAATTTTTATTTTTAGATAGATTCAAAACTCTCTCCTTTTTAATATTTTGGTAGGCTTCTCTAACAGCCTCACACAAGCATGGACTCCTAGGATAGCTGCCTAGCAAGCAGGAAGGATAGGGCCACAAGGACTACCCGCTATCGTAGGTATTTATTGCCTGACAATGTCCTAACAGGAGGTAGACCACTTCTCAAATCTCCCCCACATATATCTAACCCAATCCTATGACTTCATGCCTTGATTTCCGGCCCCCAACAAATGAAAAGAAATTAACCTCATTATCTACTTAAGGAAAAAAAACTTGCAAAGGGGGTGACACCACCTAGAATGGCCACAAGAAGCTCCTCGGCAACAAAGGCTCCCTCCAGTGACTTTGTCAACTTGTATGATGCAATCACTAAAACAGAAAACTATTAAACATACCTTCACCAAATAGACATATGGCCATCTTGGACTAAAGAGATATAACATTTCATAACCAACAGAACCGGCCCTCTTGTCCTAAAGAAATAAAACATTAGAACTAAAAAATAATGGCTCTCTTGGCCTTTGAAATAAATCATTTTACTGCCACTTAGCAGAATGTATTGTTAAAAAAATCCTTTGGTCCTAATGTTACTCTACTAAAGCACAAAACCGACCAAGGATAAGGCCTCATAGGCCCTACACTAAGTGCATTAGCTTATTGACTAATCCCCCTACATATGTAGCAAGGGGTGTCCAATGAATATGACGATACACAATCCTATGCGTCCATGACAGAGAAGGAAGGTTCTCACTTGGTACTTGACTCATAACCTAAACTAACCATCGGTGTTTGAAATATGACGTGTCAGCAAGAAGACCCCAAAGTAGTCCATGACTGATGTTAGGATGCAATTGCAAGAGCTCCCCTGGACCACAATTGAAAAAAATATCTTCCATGAAAGGATAGTTAGCCAAGGAATCCGCAAAGCGATTCCATTGTCGAGGAACTAACTGACAAGTCACCATCTCAAAGATATGCAACATATACATAGCTGCATGACGGTACATCTATATAATGGGATCCCGCACACTATAGGTCCCATTTAGCTAATTAATTACTAACTACAAGTCACCTTTGACAGAAATCCAAAATGAGCCTCTAACCAACTGCTTTAACACGGACTGGCTAAAAAAATCTATCAAAGAGATCATCCTAGTGGTGGTCTGAACTACCTACCTAACTTAGGACAACTGGACCTGGACCTCCTATTAGGCGAGGAATCCTATAGTTTGGTCATCCTGGTTTTCTTTTAACACATTTTTCCTTCAAGGTTTCATACTCGGGCATGTAAAATGGAGGGAGCTGAGCATAGAGTGACCCGAGGAGAACATGGCATCGGCCTCAAGTTGTCCTAACTCAGTACCCAAGAACCTATCAAGCTCTCATAAGGGGACAGTTAATCCTTTCATTTCACTCACTTTTATTTTCACTCAAATTTTTTTTTTTTGCTAACTACTACCGCAAGGAAGACAAGGCATCTGACTTGTCTTGAGAAACCTACCAAGCCTCTGCAAGATAATAATTAACTGCTTATAGGAATATCTTTTTTATTGTTGAGAGGTTAGAACCCCTTTTACCACACCTCTATAATTTTTATTTTTAGATAGATTCAAAACTTTCTCATTTTTAATATTTTGGTAGGCTTCTCTAACAGGCTCACACGAGCAGGGACTCCTAGGATAGCTTCCTAGTAAGCAAGAAGGACAGGGCCACAATGACTACCCTCTATCATAGGTGTTTATCGCTTCACAATGTCCTACCAAGAGGTAGACAACTTCTCAAATATCCCCCACATATATCCAACCCAACCGCCTTGATTGTCGGCCCCCAACAAATGAAAAGAAATTAACCTCATTATCCACTTAAGAAAAACAACTTATAAAGGGGACGATACCACCTGAAATGGCCACAAAAAGCTCCTCCGCAACAAAGGCTCCCTCTAGTGACTTTGTCAACCTGTATGATGCAATCACTAAAATAGAAAACTATTAAACGTACCTGCACCAAATAGACATATGGCCCTCTTGGCCTAAAGAGATATAACATTTCACAACCAATAAAACTAGCCCTCTTGTCCTAAAGAAATAAAACATTAGAACTAAAAAATAATGGCTCTCTTGGCATTTGAAATAAATCATTTTACTACCATTTAGCAGAATGTATTGTTAAAAAAATCCCTTGGTCCTAATGTTACTCTACGAAAGCACAAAACCGACCAAGGATAAGGCCTCATAGGCCTTACACTAAGTGCATTAGCTTATTAGCTAATCTCCCTACATATGTAACAAGGGGTGTCCGATGAATATGATGATACACAATCCTATGCATCAATGATAGAGGAGGAAGGTGCTCACTTGTTACTTGACTCATAACCTAAACTAACCATCAGTGTTCGAAATATGATGTGTCAGCAAGAAGACCCCAAAGTAGTCCATGGCTGATGTTAAGAGGTAATTGCAAGAGCTACCCTGGACCACAATTGAAAAAAACATCTTCCACGAAAGCATAGTTGGCCAAGGAATCGGCAGAGTGATTGCATTGTCGAGGAACTAATGGACAAGTCACCATCTCAAAGATATGGAACATATACATAGTTGCATGATGGTACATCTATAAAATGAGATCCCACACACTATAGGTCCCATTTAGCTGAATAATTACTAACTACGAGTCACCTTTAACCGATAATCGATGGATACCACCACATCGGGCTCTGTTCATTCCCATGATCAAGGCCTTGTATTATACCATATTATTAGTAAAATAGGATCCTACATAGACTCCTATCTTCATAACAACCCTATGTCAGGGATCTTTAATGACCACACCAATGCTCGCATGTTTAGCGGGACCTTTGGAAGCTTCGTCAAAATACATAGTATAGATCCAGGCTTATTGATAGGCCATGCCATACTAATCATCTCACTCATACTTATAATAATAAAAATCAAGCCGAGAGATATAAGACCTTAATTTTTCACGTAAAGGATCTGTCTTGCCACTTAGTAAGCTGATACCCTTTGCTCAACTAGATCACTGGACCTTCGTGGTAGCGTTGTTCAAGGTACAGATCTTCCAAATAAGGACTGATGCATCCCATCCGCTTGTCTTGGTACCTATTGCATGTTAAAGCTAAATCGTGAAGGACCTGTATAGGCACCAAGCCTAACGTCAGCCCTTACACATAGTAAGGCTTCAGCTTATTAAAGTTAACTTTAGTCTTAAACTCTACCCCCTAAAAATTTCCTAGAAAGTCTGTAGAGCCATTCTTTCCTAAACGTACAATCTTATATGGTCCATCCCATTTCGGTTCTAGTTTTCTTGGAAAAAGCTCCCTTCCAGTATCATAATACAAAACTAACTCATAAACTTGTACTTCTTAGCCAGAAGATCATGAAGGGCTTTCATTCTCTACTTTCCTACTTCTTGATGTAGTAAAGCCTACAATCGAATCTCATCAAGATGTGCTAGGGAAGTATATCGTTCCTGTAATGCTTCTTCCTCTTCCAATGAAAATCAAAGGGAAAAACACACAATGGGGAGCTCTATTTCTAATGGCACAACACACTCCTCCCCATACACTAGCTTGAACGAGGTGTGACATGTGGCTCTCTTGAATGCCGTGTTGTAAGCCCACACTGCCACATATAATTTCTTATCCCAATCGCTCTTGCTTTCTGATATAATTTTAAATAAGATTCCTACTAGTTGTTTATTCATACTCTCAAACTGACCCTTTGCTTGAGGATTATACGAGGTAGTATTGTTGTGCTTAATCTTCAAAGCTTCAATCGGGGCCACTATAACCTTGTTCAAGAAGTGTGTCCCTCGATCAAACACAATCTCCTTCAGTGGGCCGAAACGGCAAACAATTTGATCCATAATGAAATTGGCAGTCTCCTTAGCATTGTCCTTCACCTTGCTCAACCTTCAAACCACTTTGTAAAGTAGTCAGTTCCTACAATAATATACCCCTTTTGAGTAGTAGATGAAGGATATATTGGTTTCCCAAAATCAATACCCCTTTTTTCAAAGGGTAACGTAACCAAAATGGGATTTAGAGGTCGCCTATGATTTTCCCTCGCATCGTATCTTTGATAGACATCACATTGCTTAACATAACTAAAAACATCTTGGAAAATCGATGGCCACCAATATCCAGCACACGGAGAGCTTTTTGGGCGCTAAGCCAGCCAACAAAATGTCCCCCACATACAGAATCATGGCACTCCTCAGGAATAAACAGCACCTCATCTCGGGTACTACACGACGATGATAGATATCATCTACTCCTCTTTGATACAAGACACCCACTAGCGTAATGCTTGTTGCTTGAGTTTTCTCTTTTCAGACTTCGATAACGCAGCCCCAAATTCTCTTGTAGATAAATAATGTGTTATCGCCACATACCAGGAAGGGATGGAAGCTATATCGATTCTAAATAACCCTTCAATATCACTTTCCTCAACCAAAACTTCATTTGGCTCGTGGAAATCCACAAGGCATTCTACAATACCCTGCAGCTTTGGTGGCTTGCTCTTAATCTCATAATCAAACTCCTGCAAAGTGATTAATCACTTTGCTAATGGTCAGGCAGCTGCAACTTATTGAGCAAAAATCTGAGTCCTTCTGACTTCGTAAAGAATACTACCTTCTCATATACAATATAATGCCAAAATTTCTTCATTGCAAAGACCATTCCAAGGCACAATTTCTCCATGTACATGTAGTTGCCTTCAAATATTCCCAATTTTCTACTAGCGAAGGCAATTGGATGATACCATTTCTCCTCCCAAATTTGAGCTAAACAGTAGCTAATACTATGCATTGTGGATTCTAAAAATATGTAGAAAACTTCATCTCTTCTGGATGCTTTTAAAAGATTGGCTCTCTTGCTAAATTTTGCTTCACATCCTCAAAGGATACTTGACATGCTTCATTCCACTTAGATAGACAGTTAAAAGATAGGAGGTTTGTCACTGGTAATACTCTTTTTGCTTGTGCATTGGTAAATCTTCGATAATATCCCACTAATGATAAAAAGTTGTGCACCTCCTTTCAAGTACGCAATGGGCTCATAGAGACTATGACCTTTACCTTTTCAGGGTCAGTTGCAATAAAAATTGAACTAACCACATGGCTAAGTAACAACCCATAGGGCACTCCAAATATGCACTTTCTAGGGTTAAGAGCAATGCAAAATTGTCTACAAAGCTCAAAACACTTCCTAAGAATAATCAATTGTCACTCCCTTGTGGTGGCTGCCCCCCCCCCCTCCAGATCATCAATAAAGACTTTTAACTCCTCTGGGGAAATATCATCAAAGGTCTTATCGGCTGTTTGTTGCCAAGATCCAGGCGCATTGCATAGACCAAAGGCCATCACATGATACACAAATGTACCAAAAGACAGTAATAAATGTCATTTTCAATTTGTCTTTCTTTGCAATAGCCATCTAGTGTTATATCCAGCAAAGCAATCCATAAATGAATAGATTTCCCTACCTGCTAATTGATCCAAAATCTGATCAATGAAAGGCAACAGATAGTAGTCCTTAATTGTCTATTAATTAAGCTCTCGAAAGTCTACACAAAGATGGATTTGATTATTTTTCTTCTTCCTGATAACGAAAGGTGAACACCATTTAGTGTGCTGAACAAGGAAGATTAAACCAGCTTTTTGCAATTTCTGTAATTCCTCAAACAACCCGTCCCTCAGTTCAAAAGGCATACACCTTACTTTCTAATGCATAGGATGGCTAGCTTCCTTTAGAGGAATGGTATGAATGACCAAGCTAGGAGGAATGCCTCTCAGCTCATCATAACTCCAAGCAAAAATATCTCAAAATTCTTGAATCAAGGACACATAGTCCTTTCTTTCTTCCAAACTGAGCATGGGCCCTAATTTGATTGGCCATGGATCATTTATCATACCAAGGTTGAGCTTGATTACATCCGCATCCCTTATCCTCTTTATTGGCTCATTCAAAGTCACTTGGTAGATATCTTATGTAGTGGATTCCTCATTGGATTCATTACTCGATGACGTTTTACTAGTAGATGGAGCATCTAGTGTATCAAACTCCGACGAAGACAAAGGAACTCTCTCACTTTGAGGAGATTCAGGATAGCCATCTACTACTACACATCTAGCACCTCAACCAAAGATCAATCGACTAGCGGGTATATCAACCTGATAGTCTGCTTGTAGGATCCATGGCCTACCTAGCAACATTTGATAGCTAGGATGCCCTACAAACCTAATGACCCTAAAGTCCAAAATGTATTCTACATTGGAAACGGTCACATAGAATTTAGTAATGCAACCTTCAGGTTGTCTTAAACTGTCATCAATCATTTAGAGGATTGTGGAGGCATATTTTTTAATTTCTACTCCCAATCTCTCCATCAATTCTGAACTCATAATGTTTGTTAACCCCAACACGAAGAAAGCAAAAGGAAATAAAAAAGACGCAGGGCAAAGGCGGAAAAAAGGTAGCCCAACTGAAGAAAGAAGAGAAGAAAAGGCCAAAAGCGCAAGGGCAACCTTAAAAGTCCAAGGTAAATGCAAAAGGGGAAAGGTGCATTTTAAAATACAAAGGTGCACCCTGAAATCTTGTAAAAGAGTGCCAGGCTCTCTCCTGTGCAAATTGTAAAGATAGACGGGTCGTGGAGAAGAAGCAAGAGGATAGGAAGGAAATAGGAAAAGAGGACCTAGGCCAATGGCCTGTCATGTAAAAAGGGGAAGACCGCCCAAGGAGGAGTAGGGCATGTATAAAAGCCAAAAGTGGAATGAGAAGCTCATTCTTGTGTGTGGCCAAAAGTGGCTCTCCTCTTCTTCTTCGTCTTCTTGTTCTTGCTTGCTTGAGCTTGTGCTTGAGAGAGGGAGTGTGAGAGTGTGAGGGAGTGAGTGTGTCAGGGTGAGGGATCAGGGAGGAGAAGCTCTCCATCTTCTCCTCTCTTCTTCCCTTCTCTTCTCTTCTCTTGTCTTGCTCGCGGCGATGGAGCTTGGAGCGTGGAGCTTGAGGATGGAGCTTGCTTGAAGCTTTCACTTGAATCGTGGAGTTACCGGAGTGCGCAAGAGAGGAGGTAACTCGATTGGCATGGAGGTAAGCTCACTACACTTGTAGATATGGATGGTGTGTCGGCTATGTGAGAGGTAGCCATTAGTGCTCAGCTTGGAACACTTGAACAATAAGCGGTCCGTGGGTCTTGGCGGTTGAGCAAAAGCTCCCACATTTTGGTTCTGTTGCCGGGAGAAATGGATTCAAGCCTTGAGCGCTTGCGCGCTTCGAATCGAGCATTGAAGTAGGGTTTTCCCGGAATCGGTGCTTGAGGTAGATAGGTAGGAAGCTAGGGAGCTTGAAGAGGTATTCGATATCCTTAGCAAGTAGGTTTTTGTTGTTTTGGACTTGGGAAAGCATGATAGAGTAGTGTACGTATTTTTCTTATAATTTTTTCTTGCATTTAGGAAGGATAGGAGCAAAAAACTGGAGCAAACAATAGGGTTTTCTGTTGTTGTATAACAGACTAAAATAGTGAAATAGGGGCACAGATCCTTGGAGTGCCATTTGATTCGAGCACCACAATGATTCCAGGCATGTCTGGCATTTTCTTGTAGTGTTTTGCACCTATCTGGAAGGCGTTGGATGATTCGGTGGAGTAGACGTTGACCTAGAGGCATCGCGCGCAACTCGCAAGCCGTCGTCCGCGCCGTTGGACCAGGCCGTCCGAGTCCCAGAATCAGAACACTCCGAAAATCGGACCTCTTCGAAAATCACACCACTTCGAAAATCGGACCACTTTTTCAATCTGATTCCGAGAATCGGACCAGTCCCAGAATCGGACCACCTTTGCCTGTCTGATTGGACACTCGACTGTCCGATTTTGAAAATCGAGCACTCGGACCCTGAGCATTGGACACAGAAAATCGGATGCAAGGAATCAGACGAGTTCAGAATCGGACACTTGTCAAAATCGGATGTTCGATTCCAAAAATTGGACGTGACCAAAATCGAACCACTGGGTCGATCGGACCAATCCAAAATTGGACGTCCAATTCTAATAATCGGACTCGTGAAAATCGGACACGTATAGAACACAAATTTTGACGCATCTAAACCTCGAAATTTACCCCAAAGGCTACGTAGAGCTAAAGGCACATCACAGATCCATCACTGGGCTGAAACTTAGAGCAAGTAGCTCAAAACTTGGCTATAAACGGTCCTCCAAATTGCGCATGGTGTTTTTCGTAACGACCCTGCGGGCCGAGGGGACTGCCTCCCCGGACCCCCGCAGAGGGGGCTCTACCCCCTCCTCCGCACCTCCCCCAAATAGGTTGGAGAGAAAACACGTGCCATGAGTGACAGATCCTCCAAGTTGGACCCTAGTGTAGTAATGGCTCTACACTAGCATGGATTCTCACTTGCAAAAGAGCAACCAAAAGCCCATACCCGAACAGAGAGAAACAGAGACCCTAGAACATCAATGGGCCAATCTAGCCATCAAGGGCAAAAAGGCCACACCACGAGAACACAAAGACATTGTGTTCAGACCGTGTCTAGTCAAAGCAAAATGCAACATCAGCAAGCTACAAATGCGAAGATGACTAGACATGAAATTCTTGATGAGAGATGTACCTTGAGCAGCACTGCACAGACGACCCAAGACATCGGTGGAGAATCCACATCTAGTCGTGCAATTGGGGACTCAAGGGCATTTGTCAAAAGGCTTAAATTTACAAGCCAAGACCTAGAAGACGAGGACATAGTACCACCTATTTATCTTAGGGTCAAACTCATTGCGAAAAGAGAGCATACTATCGATGCTCTAATTGATGAAGGAGCAGATTTCAATATCTTGACTTACGAAGCATGGACTCTACTAGGTCAACTAGAGCTCAAACCGACTAATGCAACTCTTAATCCTTACAGGAAACACCCTAGGGAAGTGCAAAATCCTTGTAACTATTGAAACGGAAAGATTGCTAGTCCTGTTCTATGTTCCTCCAAATGGCGAGAATTGTGGAAAGGAAATCCTCCTAAGGGCCCTTCAAAAAGGCAACAAAGTGTGAAGCTGATTATATAGCATAGAGGATACACCTAACACTAGTTGACTATATAACATAGAGGATACGCCTAACACTACCAGGTGTGAGGATAATCACAACTTTTAGCAAGGGTGGCCTCACCAAACCTTGAGGAAAGGGCAAGGAGCATTCTGACATGCTAAGCAAGCCTAGTAATGAGAGCAAGGAGTTGTTGAAAGAGTTAATACAAGCGCAGGTTGAACGGAGAGAACTAGTGAGTGAAGCCATACTTGAAACAAAAAGGTTAGGAGACAAGGCCAAGGATAGGGTTTGGACTTACAAATATAGTAGAAGACCACAAAAGAAGCCCAAGCCTTATAGACGAAGGTGCCGATGAAGAGCTAGCACAACGCCGCGATGGATATCCAAGGTGTTGCTTCGTGCTCAAGAGTATTATGCAGGCAACTGAGGGATTTGGGTACCAAAACCCCTTGCTAAACCACCTCTGTTAGAAGCCCAAATTATGTCAAAAGCAAAGAGGCATAGGAGGAAACCTAAACTAAAAATATTGGAGTGATTGAGCCCCTCACGATTGAAATCAAGAAACCAAACATGACCTATCAAAAAGTAGATCCTCAGCCTAGCATGCTTAGCAAGTAGATATCAGAGGTAACTGTCAAGCGTGCACAAGGTCTACTAATGCCCAAGGAGCCTTTGACTTCCCAAGAGGATAATGAGCACCACAGGCACAACATTGCTCATGTTAAGGCTGATTGCTCAACAAAGCTAATGATAGAATCTTCTAACAATCACGAGCAAATTCTCCAGTCAGTGCCAAGCCCACGTAGGAGTCCCAAATCTCCTACATCCTCTTCACCTAAATGAACACAGGAAGCATGGCAGTAGCAGCCTCGTGCCGCTGCTCAACTTGCACAAGTGAATGCACAAAGGGAAACAAAAGACACGACCACTTCTGATTTGCCTAAGGACTTGACACCGCAGTCTACCAATGGTAGCCAGTCCACTGAACTAGCCACCACTACTTCCAATCAGGGACCACAACAGTCACAACCTTTGGCCGTGACAACACCCATTGCGGAACATGTCCTTAGCAATTCACCTTTGGAAGAGATGTTGCAACAAACATCCTTGACACCTCCAATACTTCCAAAGCACCTAAAGCCTAGGCTTGAGGATAAATCTATCAAAGACTTGGCCAAAGAAATGGCGCATTTGACCAATGAACCAGAGATGAAGTGCATGGCGAAGCTTGATCACAAGCTGATAGCCATCACACATGCATATGTCCATGTGGACATCGGAAGGCCAACACCAGAGCATACAAAGCTCATAGCTAAACCACTGACTTGTTATGAGTAGCAACATGTTTGTTTTTGCTATGCAGCTATTATTGAAGAAGTCATGAAGGACATCCCAAAAGCTACAGCTAGAGAATTGTGCTTGACACCCTCATTTTATACAGCTCTATGTGAGACAAACAAGGAAAATCTTGAATCAATCAAACGAAAAGGGAAAGGACAAGGTACCTTTGCACAAAATTGGTACTCCAACCAAAGTTTGGCAGCCAAAATTGGCCACCGACTAATGACACTTGCTGAGCAAAGGAATGTCCTTTGGCCATCAATACATGATTCCACATACGTTGCCCCAACCTCATTGAGAGTGTTGGCAACTGTCCATGATGTCCAGCTTTCTACCACTGTCCAAAAACATCCCTTGTATGATAAAGTGCTTCTAGAAGAAGATCTACACGTGGCTAGAAGGCTAGGAGTAGGGATCATGGTACTTGATGTCAGCACATATGTCTTCTGACTCACTCAAGACCCTACAATCCTAGATCTCTATGCTTCCCAACAATACAACCCTGACTTCTTCAATTGATTTCTTCCAAGCCTACATGACAAAAACCCTAAACTGTCTCATGGTTCTACACTAGAGTCACCCAAACCTCTAGGGCAAGAGAACAACAGCTCTAAACACAACACTCACCTTGACAAGAAGCAATGGAGACAGGTTCTAATAGATAATGACAAAAATCTAGAGCAAATGCCTAACCAGGAGCAACTGTCAACGCAATCGAATGCGGGGCTGAACATAGGAGAATTAGCTGGACAGCTAGACTCTCCAAAAAGAGAGGTAGTTGAACCCTCGCAACCTAGCAAGGCTGTTCAACCTAGTGAGGCCGTAGAAAAATCCCATGACGACATGCCACAGAAAGAGAATGCTAAGGCCCAACCAAGCATATCAACTACTGACCTAGTTCAGGATCTTGAGTCCTTAAAGGATACACCTCTAGTGCCCAAGAGAAAGAGAAGAAAACAACAAAAACAATGATAGTTGCAAGCTACTACAGACGACAAGAAGATTGGGACCAAGAGTACTGAAGAGATGATGAACAAAGCATCTAGCTCATCCATAGATAAACCCATTGCCATCTCTCCTAACAGCGGTGAAATCTCAGACACATCCATGTGTTTTGATATATCAAAGCAACAATTACTGTCAACTGTTGCTTGCGACACTCAATCCATCAATAGAGAAACTCACATTGATCAATCAAAAGTGGATGCAACACTATCACAACAGGATGCTAAGACCACGCCGGTCACATTCGAGGAGAACCATGACACAACTACCATAAAGCCTCAGGAGAAACATGAAAACCTCGAAGGCATAAGCAATCCTGGCATTGATCAATCTTGCTCATCTAGGCCTGAGCCCTTGGCTATGCTAAAGCCTAAGGAAACCCTTAGAACTTTGCATGATATAGCAACCGAGCAAACCCTCATGGAACATAGAGATGTCGTAGAGTGCTTGACCGAGTGGGACACTAAACTGAAATTATTCGCACGTGTATATGTTCATGCAGACATGGGCACATTCCCTAGGGAGCAGCTTGAGGAATATTTTCCTTATCCGCTAGCGTGGGAAGAGTAAGAATATATTGATGGACATTATGACAAGCTCTTACATTAACGCATGCGACTCATCTCTGACGAGGAGGTTCACAAACTACGCTTAACCGTGACATTTAATGAAATGCTCTGCCAAACAAATCTCTTAGAGATAGAGCAACTAAAATGACAATTAGAGGGTAGAAGCCATTTTGAAAAACATTGGTTTGAAAACCGCGCTACAATGGCCAAACTTGGAGCCCAAATCATGACAGTCTCAGAGGAGCGACTGGCCAAATGGCGGTCCCAAAGAGACCCAACCTATGTGGCACCAACTTCATTTCGAGTTCTAGCTATAGTTCGAGGTATGGACCTAGCTAGAACTAGCCTAGAGAGCCCTTTGATTGATAAAGTTCTAACTGAGGAGGAGCTACATGTTTCCAATAGACTCAGACAAGGCACCATGCTACTCGATGTTGCCAAATATTTATTATTGCTAAGTAGGCTACCACAGAAGCTAGATATGTGTGCCGCACTTGAGTACAATCCTGAGTTCTACAATTGGTTTTTATCCTCACGGAGTGACATGGTTTCATAAACATGTACATAAATAAACAACATGTTTTGTGACTATGTAAATGATACCAAAAGAAGCAAAGGCCAACACACCCCATGAGCAATGATGACCAAGTGTAGGTGATAAGAATCAAGTCAAAACTAAGGGATTGAGGTTCGCGATGTCTTATTGAGCTGGAAATTTTCATTATGGTTGAAGCATGTGACTTGCATGTGCTCTCACATCCAAGTGAATGCAGAATGACACAGGTCAATGTCTAGAAGTGTTTAATATCCAAGTCACCACAAGACCACCAACCCCACAAAGAACCATTATGGAGGAAGTGACAGGAATACCAAGAAACAAAAGCCATGACGGAAGCGCCACTGGATGAGAACCCAAGGACATCTCTGTAGAAAACACATATTGCAACTGAGAATGGCCAAAGCATAATCATCGATTACCTCCTCCTTCTTGGCCAAACTCTGTGTTCGGGCATGAGCCACGCTCTCAACAAGGGCGAACGTCTCTTCATCATCTAGGATTTAATTCGCAAGATGCTCTGCCCTTGTCTTATACAACTCACTCCAAGTGCTATCTCAATTGTTCGATGTCTCACATGTTACAAAGAGGTTTGCAAAATCTCAAGTGTATCTCTTCATCTCAACAACAGTTCCTCTAGCATCAACGCTGGTGACACAATCATCTCTGTAATATCCATTCTTCATAGCCTTTGGTTCCCAACATTTCTCAATCCAAATGAATGGCTAACAGCCTCAATGTATGGCATTGATTGTATTCATTTTTTCCACCAAAAAAAAAAAAAGAAAGAAAGAAAGAAAGAAAAGAAAAGAAAAGAAAAGGAAAAAAAGAAAGAAAGAAAGAAAAAAAAGCACACATGATCACATCACCGCACCTAGGGGTCCTCAAATTAGGTACGTCCAGTGACCTTGGTCGGCTGGTTCTATCCCTAATCCCCTAGCCCTTTGTACATCCCCCACAATTGTTCAGGGCACATCAAGGGCAGGACATACCTAGGGAGCTCACCTCGCCTATGGTTAGACCTGTCACCCTGAACCACTTGCACAATTCTTTTGCACTCCATCTCAATGCCATTACAATCAACAGTGGTAAGCAAGGCATGAAAGACAATGGAAAAGTACATATACTTTTCAAGCACTACAAGTAGCCACTAGCTACCAGAAGCTAAGACATCAAGGAGCTCAATTATGCTACATTGTCTTGACAAGTCCATAATGATGTCTCAAGCAATCTTCAAGTGTACTCCCCGTCTTCATCGATAAAATTTTCCATCAACTTAGCCCCTTGCTTCATTGACCCATTGCTATACAAGGAACCACAGCTGATAGTCTTCTAACTAAGTAATACCTAAATACTCACGTGTATTCACTTAATATTCACACTATAACCTATACATGGTTTGGGTCCTCAAGTGCAGGACAATACTCCAGGCTTGCTTAGAGTTCGATCTGTCTCCCAAACTAATCAAAATATGTCTTGTGCACGATAAGAAGACTAGCACTACCCCTTGGGGAGAGACCACATGAGAGGTTTTCAAATTGCAGGTATTAAAGAATCCAATGAAAGCACCGTCAGCTCTACATCAACATTCAACTTTGAACTCTTGTCCTTTACTTCATCATGCAAGACCACCAGAGAATCATCACGAGCAGAATCCACCATGAGCATCCCGAGAACACCAACACCCATGCCAGCTATGAGTGACCATTCCTAACAAAGAGTAGCCCTATCGCCACCTACAACAATCATATCACCAGCCAATCAGAACAGCAAAGTGCCACCAATGACCTTCATCCGCACCAACATAAGAACTCCTCCAAGGCAAACCAAAACAGTCCCTTCCATCCATGTCTTTGGTGCAAGCTCCGCGTGCTACCTTCGAGGAAGAGTGCCATGGGACTGGCACTTGTCTAGGAGGGGGGTAATGTTAACCCCAACACGAAGAAAGCAAAAGGAAATAAAAAAGATGCAGGGCAAAGGCGGAAAAAAGGTAGCCCGACTGAAGAAAGAAGAGGAGAAAAGGCCAAAAGCGCAAGGGCAACCTTAAAAGTCCAAGGCAAATGCAAAAGGGGAAAGGTGCATTTTAAAATACAAAGGCACACCCTGAAATCTTATAAAAGATTGACAGGCTCTCTCCTGTGCAAATTGTAAAGATAGGCGGGCGATGGAGAAGAAGCAAGAAGGATAGGAAGAAAATAGGAAAAGAGGACCTAGGCCAATGGCCTGTCATGTAAAAAGGGGAAGATCGCCCAAGGAGGAGTAGGGCATGTATAAAAGCCAAAAGTGGAATGAGAAGCTCATTCTTGTGTGTGGCCAAAAGTGGATCTCCTCTTCTTCTTCTTCTTATTCTTCCTTGCTTGAGCTCGTGCTTGAGAGAGGGAGTGTGAGAGTGTGAGGGAGTGAGTGTGTGATGGTGAGGGACCGGGGAGGTGAAGCTCTCCATCTTCTCCTCTCTTCTTCTCTTCTCTTCTCTTCTCTTCTCTTCTCTTCTCTTCTCTTCTCTTGCTCGTGATGATGGAGCTTGGAGCATGGAGCTTGAGGATGGAGCTTGCTTGAAGCTTGCACTTGAATCATGGAGCTACCAGAGTATGCGGGAGAGGAGGTAACTCGATCGGCATGGAGGTAAGCTCACTACACCCGTAGATATGGATGGCATGTCGACTATGTGAGAGGTAGCCATTAGTGCTTGGCTTGGAACGCTTGAACAATAAGTGGTCCGTGGGGCTTGGCGATTGAGCAAAAGCTCCCACAATGTTGACAGAAGAGCTTGTGTCCACAATAGCATGGTCCACTAATATTCTATCAATATATGCTACTACCCTTGGGCAATGCTTCTTAGCATGCTCAAACCAATCATCTCCTACTCACGCTATTCCCAAGGGCTCAACGATATACCCAGTGTATAGGATCTTCTTAAATTCCGTGCACACTCCTAGAGACTATTTAATCAACTGTAGAAGATTTACATCTAGCTTAACTGCACAAAGAGAACTTGCTAGTTCAAATTCATGATAACTATCCAGAGCTCACTTTTCTCACCAAACCATTCTCTCTTTTGGTCTTTGAACCGGCTTTGGTGCTTCTTTCTTAGATTTTTCCTTCTTCTTTGGTGACTCCCTATCCTACTTGGGGTTAGCTTTACCATCCACAGTTTTGAGATGTCCGCCTTCCATACTAGGATTAAGGACTTGCATCCCCTTATCATATTGCTTAGGGTTTTCCTCGACATGTTTTGCCTTAACTTTGTCCCCTTCTTTACCCTTTTGACCTCTTATAATAACTTGTAGATTAGCAGCTTTTATTTCATTAATGCAAATAGCTTCTACAAGGCTAACTCCACTGCCATTGGGTAGCTCCTCTACCATAGCCTTCCCTCTTTGTAATATTTGTTTTTTCGATCCTTCATCTTGCTGGAGATTATTACCTTGAGCTCGATGATTAACTAGACCTAGCAACTTACTTGATGGAGAGAGCTAATCTTACTTCAACAGGTACTAGCTAAATGGCTAGACTTTCCGTATATGTCACATTTGACATTTGGACAATTCCTAGGGAAATGTTGGCTACCACACCACTTACAACTGAATCTTGATGGGCCACCCTCTTTAGGGCTTCGATTCCCTATCCAATTCTATTGCTTCTTCAGGAAATTAACATCAACGACTATTTGTCTATATTGTTCGCTAATCATATTAATATAGTGCTTCATCATATCCTTGACTTCTCCAAGGACATTCAAGGTGCTTGACTCATAGCCACGATAGTCGACCTGTCGTTCCATCAATCTAACCACTTAATTAGGGATTAGATATTGATTCCTAGAATGGTGGTAGGATTTATTGTTGGGCTTCCAATAGTCGGTGGAGCCATTTGACTCGTCATCAACATGGTTACACTAGGAGGATCTGGCAACATGGGCACATTTGGAATTATGCTTTCTCTTCCATTAGGAGGACTCATGGGCATCCCTTGACCTCCATTTATCAGTGCTAAAGCATTTCCAAACCCTAAACTTGAATTCCAGTTTGATCTCGAGGCATAAGCTGATTGTAATCGCGATTCCACCTCTTTTTCTCATGTAATAGTTGTATCAATGTCAGGAAGAGAAACACCACTCAATTGCACTTGAATGTTAAATTCTAACCCATTTAGAAAGTATTGCAACTGAGCAGTAGCTGGAATAAGGGTGTAGGTTTGTAATTTTTGAAAAACCTCCTTCAGTTTCTTGGCATACCCACAGACATTCTCGTGAGGTTCTTGACGTGTAACATTAAGGACACGTAACCAATACTAACCTCCCCTTTCAGGGGCAAACTCCCTTCAAAAGGGCGCAAAGAATAAATTGATTGTAGTGATGGTTCTAGCCTCTAGGCAGTGATACCACACTGCGGTGTATCCTTTCAAAGTTATATTGAAGAACATCATTAACTGTCCTTCATCTTGAATTCGACAGTTGAACATCAACGTCTTGAATTCGTTAATGTGTAGTTCCGTGTCTTCTTCCACTAACCCATTAAAGATGGGTAGAGAAAATCCCAAATCTGGAAAATCCACCATTCCAGCAGGTATATCAATAAGTTGTGTAGCCATGGTAATAACCAGATTCACTACAGGGGTTCAAACAATCGAAACTATAGTTCCACTCGAAGTGGAGGGACTGATTGGAGGGTGGGAAGTACTAAAGCTTCCTCCCTCTAACGGACTGTGCGCCGAGCTAGGGTTATTAAGACCCTGCCCTTGCAAAGATATTGGGCCACTCCTTTGCAAAGAATATCTTATGTTTATCTCGGCCCGCCGTCTAACTTGTTCATCCCTTTCTTACTTTTGGAGTTTGGGTTGATGGTCATATAAGTCTCGCTCACTAATTTTTGGTATACAGTAAAGAATAGGTCCCAATCAACCAAGGTATGAAAACTACCAGTTAATAGCGGATGCACCACCTGTTGCGACCTAAAGTGGGCCTAACACTAGCTATAGGCACTAGCTGGGCCTCTATAATACTCACAAGACAACCCCACATGGTCTTATGGCCAGGAGTGTCCTGTCAAGATTGTGGGAGAGAAGGAAGGAGTCTCACTTGAAGCTTTCTTGCTTGCACAATGGGGGAATACACACAAGGGTGGAGGCTGAAAACAGTTTTCCTCTACTTAGTTGTGTAAGCCAAAAGAACTCAAGTACAAAGAAATAGAAGAACCCTATATATGGGTCTCAAACCAAACTCAACTAACTAAGATGGCATACTAACTGAGCCACGAACTAGAGTAGATAAGGATAGCTATCATGTAGCTATTATTCATGGGCGGTGTACCAACCGCGTCTGCAACTGACAAGTCGGTGACATAAATACACAACGGTCACCCTGGCGTATCACGAGTGGAGCTCGATATCTCAACACTCCCCCTCGAGCTCAATCCCAATTCCTGCACACCAAGCAGGTCTCTAAACTTGCGCAGATTCTCTGCGCCCAACGCCTTCGTGAATATGTCAGCTACCTGATCCTCTGTGCTGACATAAACTAGATCAATAAGACCTAGTAAATTCTCTCTCGCACATAGTGATAATGCACCTCAATGTGCTTTATTCTAGCATGATAGACTGGGTTATTTGCCAAGTATATACTACTCATGTTGTCACAATAAATGACAACTGGCCCATCTGTAGACTGATGCATATCATAAAGTAGCTTATGCAGCCAAGCTACCTCACATGCAGCCATTGTTGCACCCCTGTACTCAGCCTCTGTGCTCGACAAGGCAACTGTAGGCTGTTTCTTGCTGCTCCAAGTGACTGCAGCACTCCCAAAAGAGAACACATATCCACTGGTAGATCGTCTATCAGAAATACTACCAGCCCAATCAGCATCAGTGTATCCATGCAACTGTATCTGAACCCCAGTCTCATAAAATAGTCCATACTGCAATGTGAACTTCACATACCTGAGTATGCGTCTAGTCGCATCCAAATGTGGTTTCCTTGGAGCCTGCATAAACTGACTTACCAATCCAACAGCATAGCTCAAATCTGGCCTGGTAATAGTCATATAAATCAAACTTCCTACTATGCGTCTGTACATAGTAGGGTCTTCTAGAAGCTCACTTGCATCTGTGCTCAGCTTCACAATCTGCTCCAAAGGAACTGAAATAGGCTTACAGCCTGTCATCCCATATTTGGACAGCATGTCCAATCCATACTGCCTCTGCAAGAGCTGTATCCCACTTGGTGATCTAATCACCTCAATGCCCAAGAAATAACGCAGCTCTCCCAAATCCTTCATCTCAAACTTCTGCTTCAATAGCATTTTCACATGAAGGATATCTTCATCACTGTCACCTGTCATAATCAAATCATCAACATAAATGACAAGTAGCATAATACCTTTCTCTGTTTTTCTCACATAAAGTGAGAAATTTGCCTTGGAAATCTGAAAGCCAATAGTGACAAGATACTGTCCTATCTTGTCAGACCATGCTCTAGGTGCTTGCTTCAAGCCATACAAGGCTTTCTTCAACCTGCAAACAAACTCAGGATGAACAGCATGCACATAACCTGGTGGCTGCTCCATATAGACCTCTTCTTGCAAATCACCATGCAAGAAGGCATTCTTTACATCCATCTGATGTAAAGACCATCCCTTTGATGCAGCCATAGCAATGACCGCTCTTACGGTTGCCATCCTTGCAATCGGACTGAATGTTTCTTCACAGTCAATACCATATGCTTGTGCATACCCCTTGACTACTAATCTTTCCTTGTATCTGTTCACAGAACCATCTGCATTGTGCTTCACCTTATAAACCCACTTACAGCCAATTGCATTTTTACCTTTAGGCAAAGGTACCAATTCCCATGTAGCATTTGCTTCCAAGGCATCCATTTCTTCATCCATGGCTTTCTCCCATTTTTCTTTTCCCATGGCTTCCTCAAAAGAAGTGGGTTCTGGTTCCTGTATCACTTTGACCATATATGCATAGTGAATGGCTGTAAATCCATCATATTTCAGCCTATCCACAGGATACCTAGCTCTCGTAGACCTGCGCAAAGTAGGTTCACTCCCAGGTGCTCTCAAAACATCCCTGGTCTTCCTTACTCCAGGTGTAACAATAGAAGGAATACCCAACTCATCAGTAATGCTCTATTCTGAGCCACTGGATTCACCATCCACATAAGAGTGACCTGCATTCACATCAAACATGGGCTGATCAACCTTCTCTTTTCCTTTTCGTGATACCTGCATACCACTATCTGCATTGCTTTGAGAAGATTCTCCTGATCTCAATCTGCCTGTCCATGGCGAAGAATGTGAACCACTGCTAGAGGACGCTCCAGGTCCACTAATATTTTGTGACTGCTGCTGTGAATTCTGTGCAGCATTACCATTTTGTGCATCTACATCATCAATCACATTTACTGGTTTATACCAGCTACTCATCTCATCAAAAACAACATCTTTGCTCACTGTAAACTTACGAGTAGAAGGGTTATAGCATCTATACCCTTTTTGCTGCAGAGAGTAACCAATAAAGATGCACTTCTCAGCTTTTGGATCCAACTTGGATCTCAACTCATCTGGCACATGTACATAGGCATTGCAACCAAAAATTTTCAAATGAGAAATATATGGTTTCCTACCAGTATACCTCTCCTCTGGAGTCATTCCATGTATTGCTGCAGTAGGAGTCCTGTTCATTATGTAGACTGTTGTAGCAACTGCTTCAGCCCAATAAAAATCTGGGAAGTCTTTTTCATTGAGCATGGCACGAGATACCTCTCCAATATGCCTGTTTTTCCTTTCTGCAATTCCATTTTGTTGTGGGGTATGACTGCATGAATATTGCTGCTTTATGCCATGCTCCTGCAGGAACCTTGCAAACTCATTTGAGAGGTACTCTCCCCCTCCATCTGACCTTAGGCATTTTATCTGCAGGCCTGTTTCTTTTTCAACCATCGCTTTAAGAGTTTTGAAATGCCCAAAAACTTCACTTTTCTTTTTCATAAAATACACCCAAACTTTTCTGCTATAGTCATCAATAAAACTGACAAAATAATGATAGCCTCCAAGAGATGCAGCTTTAGTTGTCCACACATCAGAGTGGATTAATTCCAATGGCTTCTTACTCTCTTGAACATGTCTAGGAAATGGTTTCCTTGCCTGTTTTCCAAATTGAGAGGCTTCACATACCTTATGCATTTCTGCAACCTTGAATTTCGGCAAACTTGCAACAATATTTTGGGCCTACATTGATTTAAGTCGCTGTATATTAACATGACCAATGCGTTTATGCCAGATATCAATATCTGCAACTACACCGGTCCCATGTGCAAACATTGTTGCACTCAATTCAGACACGTCTGCATCCAATGTAAACATTCTGCCCTTCTTCTTTCCTTTTGCTATCAAGCGACCTTTATTTTTCATATCCTCAACAAAGCATCCATGAGGATTAAATCTGACCTGCAAGCCCTGCTCAACCATTTGACCAACAGAAACCAGATTCTTGGTGATATTCGGGACACGAAATACATCGGAGAGGTATTTCTTTTTCCCATCCTGCATAGACAAATGAAATTTTCCAATCTGCACAATAGGATGTGCAGTATCATCACCAGTCTCCACAAATCCTGGTTTTTCCATTTTTCTTGCATCCTCCATCCATTCTGCATGACCTGTCATGTGGTTTGATGCACCTGAGTCAACATACCATACATCATTGCTTTCTTCTGCACTTGTCACAGAATTGTTCATGTGCTGCACCATAAACAAGTGCTCATTTCTGTCATCACCCTGTCTACTAGAAGATGCATAATTCCCTTGTTGCAGTTTTCCATTCATGATGTCATTCTGCTTTTTATAGCAGTCTTTAGCCATATGGCCCATTTTACCACAGTAGTAGCATTCAACATTACTGTTTGCATTTTGGCCTCTTTGCCATCCACCACGACCTCTTTGGCTCCCCCTGCCTCTAGAGTTACCACGTCCTCCTCCATAGGACTGATTTTCTTGAGTTTGCTGCATATTCTGATTTCTACCACGGCCTCCATATCGGCCTCCTCTACCTCTGCCTCTACCTCTTCCAGCATTTGAGTAGAAGACAGCTTCTTTTGAAGTTCCTCCTGAAGAAGATGCACCACCATTTCTCTGTTCCTCAGAAATTAGAAGAGCAATCAACTCCTCAAAATCAGGAAATCTTTCACGAACTGAAATGGATGTCCGAAACTGTGCATAATCCTTTCCTAGACCATTCAAGGTCACATAAACTAAATCATCATCTTCCACTGGTGACCCAATGGAAGCAAGTGCATCTGCAATCTTCTTCACCTTCATGTGGTAGTCGTTGATGCTCATATTTTCTCTTTGCACATTGTGCAACTCTTGCTTGAGCTGCATTTTCCTGGCTTGCGTATTTGTGCTATACATTTTTGACAAAGTATCCCACGCCTCCTTTGGCGTACTTGCATCCTGAATATGCACAATCATAGAGTCTGAAATGCTGATAGACAGCCAATACATAACTTTCCTGGCTCTCTCATGCCATGCTTTAAATGCCTGCATTTGCTGTTGATTGGGAACATCAGGAAGAACTGGTTCTTCTTCATTTCCTGCAACAAATTCCCAATATCCTTTTCCCATAAGGAAATTCGTCATTCTAAACTTCCATGCTTGGAAGTTGTTCTTGTCAAGCTTTTCAGTGATAATCTTTGAAAGAGAATCAGATGCCATTACAGAAGATTGCAAAAAATTCTGTCACTGCAAAAACCACAGCTTTACCCTCACAAGGGAAAATCTGCAAAACTGGCGAAAGTGGTATTTGACCACACAGTCACTTCCTAGTGACGATTTTGCATCAACAGGCAATAGGGATGATTCTGTAACTCCCAATGTCTCTGGCACAAGCATACAATGCAATTTTTACAGTAACTATTCACCGACCTGTAGAACAGTGGCTGCACAGCATAAAACTGGGCCTTTTCCTGAGTGCGTGTAGAAAACTTCCGCCTCCAAAACAGGCCCCGAAATGGCCTCCAATAAAAAAAACAAGGTCGCCGAGGGCTAAAGCCCCCGCCCGCAGCATATACTGCCCTCTTGCTTCACCGCGAAGGGCGTCTCAACCTGAGACAATGCACTCCTGCACTTTCCGGCTGTGCTACCTGCAGAGATCTGCTCCCAAAACAGAAAATGAAAGCAACACTGCTCCTCTTACCAGAACACCGTGAGCTTGGCTTGCTTTCTTGAGCTCCTCACCACGAACAAGGCTCTGATACCATGTCAAGATTGTGGGAGAGAAGGAAGGAGTCTCACTTGAAGCTTTCTTGCTTGCACAATGGGGGAATACACACAAGGGTGGAGGCTGAAAACAGTTTTCCTCTACTTAGTTGTGTAAGCCAAAAGAACTCAAGTACAAAGAAATAGAAGAACCCTATATATGGGTCTCAAACCAAACTCAACTAACTAAGGTGGCATACTAACTGAGCCACGAACTAGAGTAGATAAGGATAGCTATCATGTAGCTATTATTCATGGGCGGTGTACCAACCGCGTCTGCAACTGACAAGTCGGTGACATAAATACACAACGGTCACCCTGGCGTATCACGAGTGGAGCTCGATATCTCAACATGTCCAAGGGACACACTTCCCTAATTGCTATTGTAAATATTATGTTTGTAGTAGAACATAGCCCAAAAATTTTCCTTCCTTACTCCTCAGAGGGAGATCCCACACATCTTGGTGTAGTACACCAATTTAATCCAAACATAAAGGAGGCACCTCTCTCCCACTGAATGTCATGGCCCCACTGTAGCTCTCCTATACCTCGGGGATTGGCCCTAATATGCACTCCTCTAACATAGAGCACATACGAACACACTCTGCTCTTATATATTTCAACCGTTCCAGGATATAAAATTTTCTCACTTGACAAGTTCCCAAAGATTTGAGTGTCTAGCCTACAACTTGGGTTTCCTCACAACTCAACATAGGTCATGTAATTGGCAATCAATTGTTATGCATCCAGGAGTTACCATATGATATGCATAATGCAATTGTGGATGACATACCTCGTTCTCAAGAATTTTATGATAAAAAACTAGCAACGTGAGGTGCAAAATCAATCTTTTAATGATTTCCAAGCCATTGGTGATTGTGACATTACTAGAGACTAACATCGAGTTTCCTCGTGCTACTAGTCTCTCTTAAATTTAAATGGTGATTGGCCTGTATGCTATGCATAATCAAATAAATAAAAATTTTAAACATTTTTTATGACCACTTAATTTTACAACCTCTCATTTCTCCTACCATTTAGGTTTTGCATTCGTTGGATAGGTGTAACATTACTTTTTATGTAGTTTTTCATGTAAAAATCGACTAAAAACATAATCTAACATAAAATCAAGGCTTGACTGAGGCTTAACTCTCATGCTCCATCCTTGTTATACATTCACAAACATAAAATATATTTCTCCCTAAATTTTTAGATGCAATAACTATATTTTTCCTTATTATATCTATTTTTTCTCATTTATTTGTTCATAAAAATGTGGCTTTTTGGTTTACGTGTCTTGGCTTATCATATTGATTGAACACTAGTTTTTATCAGTTTTTTATCCCATATGAACTTCATTATTCAACCCGAAATGGAAGAAAATCTCATTTTCCCTCATTTAAGACGTATTTTGGGTTTTAAATTATTAATTACAACTATGTACGACTACAAGTTTTGCATTTTATCATGTGTAGCCCTCAAACATACTTCAAACATGATTCATACAAATTTTCTTTCCATGCGCACATCATTAAAGCCATCAAACATCAAAACAATGAAATTTTCTTTGTAAATATTGAGCATACCGCTTATTTGTGTATTGCGTGTTTTTCTAAAATGGTTTCAAGTAGCCAACGGACCCACCATGAATTCCCCAATAGCGTTGGACATTGCCTCTCATCCTCCTTTTGATCTTGGATCCTTCATCCCCCTTCATTCTTGATTTTCTACGTGTGATCAACCTCTTAGAGGAGAGAGGAGGAGGAGAGAGAAATACAAATTTTTGTTCTCTACAACTGGGCAGCCATTACACAAATGGAGAACAGTGATCGGAGGTGAAAAAATGCGAGAATCCATGGCTGAGATTGGTTGGGGGAGTTGCTTACAAGCCCAACACGGCCTCATGGAAGAAATCGTTGTGGATTTGGGGGGGCAGCATCTACAGCATCACACCATTTTAAAAACACCACCCCCCACAAATCAAATTTTTTAAGGGGTCCCAAGGCCCCCCCAAAGGGCCATGCCCAAAGTTCTATTAAATTTGGCCCATTTTGGCTTTCATCATGTTCGCCTTTCAAATTTCCACTATCTGATCTCTGTTTTGAGTGCCAAAAAATTTTGCCAGTTCATCTTGAGGTCTTGAACTACTGATCACTTGCTATAGCTCGATCTGGCATCTTGAAAATTTATGAAAAATTTGTAACTGCTCTTCGAAACCTCTTTCAAATACCGTCTTCCATGGCTTGTAAAAATTGCCAAATCTGTCTCTACTGCTTCCAACGAGGTTCAATTTCTACCTTGAATTTGCACTTCTCTGCCTCTTTCCTGCACTTTAACGAGCTTTGAATTCCGATCTCATCGGTCCAAGTACAACTATTCATCGACGTGTGCGTGATTGCACATTAAATTTATCCTCAATGAAACTGCTTGCAAAATTGAAAACTTAAAAATTCACACAATACAACTCTCATACATCTATTCATCAACATGTGCGTGATTTTACATTAAATTTATCCTCAATGAAACTGCTTGCAAAATTGAAAACTTAAAAGTTCACACAATGCAAATCATGGGCGAAATAGCATATCACATATTAGATATAGCATTACAAAGCACAAAATACACGATAGTACATCGCACCAAGTACAACTAGAGCTAGGAAATATTTAGCTCGGTTTTGAAGGCCACTACTATACTTGAAGGTCTACTAGAAGAATAACCAAAAACTAAGCTCCATAAAATCTACAACCAGACTTGAGCTAATCCATTTACAGGGTAGCTTCTCAAAGCATGTTGTTGACATTAAGATTAAATGCATTCTTGTTGTGAATCCTACGAATGAGAATCAAAGCTATGGGCTTAATAGTGATACGTTGGGCATGAATGGCTAGAAGTTAACCATCACTCATGAGATCAATCAAGTAGCTTTCAACTACCTCTTAGAGAGAAAGCTAGGCTTGGCTTGACCATCACCCCACATTCCTTGCCAAGTTCCTTAAAAAGAATTTGTGATGATGCCGTGACTCTGCAGATCTTATAGTATTTCTCACACCAACCTAGAGAATGATGCCTTAGGAATAATCAAGTTATAAGTCTTCTAGAATTTTATTATATGACGTAGATTAGCTATGCCTAGTCTCCATCTTTGCTTCTTATGTATTGGAGGACGTGTATTACCAGCTGGAGCAATAGTGGGAGCTAGAGCAACCGAAGCATGTGGACCACCATTTCCAAACAATGATGGACCACCATTCTCAATAAACTGGCCATTATTATTGGCCACACTAGACCACCATTGTTTGCCACAGTAGCACCACCATTATTAGCTATAGTAGGGCCACCATTGTCAGCCCTACTAGGGGGCCATTATCACTCATAGTATGCTCACTAGATTTGGAAGAGTGTTGAGCTCTTGCTCTTGCATGCGCCTTCTTGATAGAAAGCTTGGAACATGCCATGGTTATGATAATGTAGGATAGAAAAGTGGAGGATAGAGTAAAGAGTAATGAAAAAAATGAAAGGAGAGACTTAACTTAAATAAGAAACTTTTAAACTTACTATAATATAAATGAACTTTCAAACTTACTGTAGTATAAATAAACTTCTGTCTCTTTCTCTCTCTGTCCACCCCATCTCCCCTCTCTCTGTCTTTTGCCACCCTCCTCATGCCCCTCTCTCTCTAGACTAGTGAATGTTCCAAGGTTTGGAATTTTCAAATATTAGTCTTAGGATTTCAATTTTTAATTTTTATAATTTAAATTTAATTTTTTAAAACTTCTAAAAATATATTGTCTCTATAGACAAATAAATGACTCAAGTAGAGATAACCTTAAAATACTCTTTAAGATAGGCATTGTTACATTTTCTCTTCTCTCAAGAAGTGTGGTTTAAGATTAATAAACCCAAAAGATAGATCCATTGATATAAAAACTTTGAAAAATATAGTTCTAACCTTTGAAACTTTAAACAAATGTACAACATGCTCTTTTAGCCAAATTCAAATAGACAAACTATCTAAAACTTAAGATAGGAGTGTTTAAGGCATCTCATGTTTAAGATAAGAGTATTGATGTATCATATCCTTATTACATGTACTCTCTCTTGGACTCTAAATGCATCAAAATTTTACTCTTTATCTAGGTCTCCATTTATTGCCATCTCTCTCTTGGGTTGCCAACCATTCTGTATGGTGCTGTCTAGATATGTTGCTTTTATATATTGCTTTTCTCACTTCATATATTGTCCTACTTACAAATTCTACTTGAGAGGTTTTGGACTTCTTCTTTTTTTCATCATATCATATCTCTAATCTCCTATACCACCATTGGAATAATTGCCTCCTAGAATTTGAATCATTGATGCCACCTCCATGATCAGTTGCCTTTTGAAAAGCATAATGAGCTTGCTAGTGAGATCATTCCATGCCTTGAGTCGATCGTACTATTAAACTCCCTTGATCTGCAAAGTGTGGACCATGTGCCAAGTCATGTATATGCTACATAAAAAAGAGAGATTAGAAACACAAACTAATTCACAATGATTATATATTTTTGTAATGGTGACAAACTGACCGTGTTGTGTGTTATGTTGTTTGAAGTCCATGCCTTCAACACCATAGAGTTGTGAAATTTAGCAACTGTCTCTTTAAATACTAACCTATCTAGATGTATCAACACTTTTGCCTTTGTAATCCTCGTTTGTCTCCCATTGCCCCAATTTGGAACAACAAGGTGAAACTTTTTCCATGCTTCATACTTCTCTAGTTGTTTCACAAGTATATTTCTTTCCTCATCTCAAGGTGGACATACAAACTTCCTAGCCTTGGATTTACTGCCAAAGCATGGTTTGCAAGGGATATTTCCACTCTTGCTTGATTTTTTCTCATCGTTTTTTATTTCTACTTGTCCTCTATGCAATCCAACTTCAGAGAGATGTAGCATTAGCTTCTAATACATGCTACATCTTGTATGCAAAGCATAAATATTCATATACTAGGTTCTTAATAATTCTAACCAAACAATGTAATGTGCAAAAGTGAACCCTCATCAATGGTATTTGTAAAATAGGATTCTAGTTTGGATCCATTGGGGCTAGTACTCCATTTCTCATGACTTTTTTATAATGTGTTGGAGCACCTTGTTGTCCTGTCTTGGCAAGCCATTCTATCTTTCCATCTTTCCCTTTCTTCCTAGTTTGCATACAATATATGCATAGAAAATTTCCATTTTCTACATTCGATAAACCAAACATACGCATCATTGTTTTTAAATCACCTGCAAGATGTCATTCAACTTGATAGTCCCCAAATCCTTCGACATGTAAAGTTGCTCCATTATTTTGATGTTGAATAACACTAGGTATATTAGTGAGGTTTTAAAAAACTTAAAGTACTTCATGGTCCTCCTTTAGTACTTCAAATGTTGTAAGTCACCATATTTCCTTCTCTGATTACACATTGAAGTACAAATGATAGTTTTCATTGATATGGGGATCCAATACTCGATTCATATGTGTTATACTCACACGTTCATGTTTTTGCCCCTTCATAAAATCTCTTGTCAAGTTTAAGGACAAGCCTCTACATTCTTCCATAGACATATTATAGAACTTGACCATAGTCACTTACACCCTACATATATCCAATAGAAAGTTGTTGGATGCATTCAATACAAAGGTAACTTTTTGGAACCATACTTTAGTATGTGTGTGTTCTAGATATATAGGCTCATAGATCAGTTCTAAAACTTTCTCATTTAGTTTTTTTCGAGCCTTCTTCACGTGAAATGGTTTTGGCAAAGGCACTACTCACTTAGTTTTGAAGACATGTTTGAAATCTGTATCCAATTGTTGGTAGAGCATATTGTATGACTCAAAACTCATTCTCACCTTGTTACATAATCCCTGAGCATCTATAGTAGTAAACAAGGTGCTTGCTTTCCTAAGACATTCGCTTGCAACACCATCCACAATATCCCTGAATTTACAATTTTCCAATGCATATTTTACCATGTCCTTGCTAATGACTTTAGCAATAGTATCATTCTCTACATGAGGAACATATTCCTCATTGTAGTAGATTTATCATATATCTATCTATGATATTGTTTACTTTCTTTGGTTAATTGGTTAATTGGTTCAACTAATCTGTAATGTGTCCCCCTGTCTACTTGTAGGACACGTCTTACTAGCCCATCGGGAAGAGAGTTTAGAAAGCGCCGCCTGGCACTCACAAGGAATGTCACGGGGTTTGCGATCAAGGTCTTCTCGAGTTTGCCATGAAGCGGAAGCATCTGGCCATTCCCACTTAGAACCAACCTGAATCAGGGTTTTCCTAATAGTCAAGTTCCTAGGAGGTAGCTAGCGCGAACCACTTTGCACAGAAACATCAGGGTCAAAGTGGATTTATATTGCACTTGGTTCAAGGAGAATGGAAAATGAGAGGGATGCTGTGAAGCTCGACCTCTCTGCCCGTAAGGCATAGTCCCATTCCATTATCCTAAAACAGCATAAATCGGGACTCTAGCTCTATAGATTCTAGGTCATTGATACCTCGCTGTCAATTCCTTTGAGAAAAGTTCCCATCCAACCGGGACCACCCTTCAGTAGGACGGACCCAGAGTCACGTCCACCGCACTTTCCTCAGGTTGCTTAGTTATCTAATTACCTACCACATTTAGTTTGACAAGCAAAAACAACTTCCTTAATTAACAAATTAAATACTGGAGTATAAACAGTGTACCTAAGTGTACAATCACGAGCATTCCAATGGTCGTTCGTACGGCCAACTGCTAAGGTGTAATTCCTTCTTTCCGAATACTTCCAGCATTCAATCCTAGATCATTCGCGACTTGGCAAGATCCCAAGGGTTTCGTAAGCCGAGTTGCTTGTTTACCCTTTTTCCTTGGGTTAGGGTTTATACCCTATTGACCCAAATTGTCACTACCTTAGGTTTCCTTATATTATAGTCAATAAATCTTGGATAACCCCGTCGCCCTAACTTGGTTGGTTAATTACTTTCTTGGTAATTCATAACTACCCTAGCTTGAGAAATCAGTCTCCAAGGAAGAGTGTTGTAGCAGGACGACTACTCAATTCCTAGGAAATTTGACTTATAATTAGAACTTGCCAAACTCGGTCTAAGGTGTAGTAGTACTATTTTGTGATTTAGACGCAAGGGCATATGACGTTGCAGCTTGTTGCACAAAATAGGTGTCAATACCTAACTAGTGGGATTATATCTCCCATCATACGGTATTTCTTGATCACGATATAGGGTTTGGGAGTCCTATTGACCCCAATCCAAAACCCTAATCCTACTAGGCTGATAAACATTTTGGCCCTAGGGTCCCTAAATTCCATGCAGAAGTCTAGCATTTGGTCAACTGATCCTTAGGGTGAGAACCCTAGATCATTCTTACATGGGCAATTTGATAACCCTAATATTTTGTGAATGTGGGTAGAACTTATAAGATTGGAAATATTAAATTAGCATCCCAAGAGCGATATTAAGCAGAATTTCATCATAGCTTAATCCTACCTAGCACATTGAGGTGACCATTATATGCTAGCTAATCATGAATTTCATGTAAGTTACTCAATTTCACATGAATTACTTAGTTGATCTAACCAACCCACGATTAAAGATGATCTTCCCTTTAAAGACGCAAATAGTTTCTTCTAAACTTGCAAGTACTTTCCGTAAAAGATGTAAGTAACTGCAAGATGTGTGAGATGTATCATCCCATGCAATTTTAAGACCATAGACCTTTTTGCCTTTATGTAATTATAGGATCTACAGTGATCTTTCTTTTCCTTACCCTATACTATAATGATTGATATTCAGAGCTAATTCTTATAAATCCAACATTGATGCTTCGAATTCAAAGCTTTAGTATTTTAATGAAGATGCATCATTTCCCAATTTTGAACTTTGATAAAAGAACTCTATGCATGGATGCATCATTCTTTCATGGCTAGATGCCAATGAATACATAATTGATTTAATCCTTCTTTTATCGCTTATCTCAACCTAAAATGTAACTATCATTGCATGCGAATTGCATAATATATGCTTTATTGCCAAAGTTCATAAATCTTTTCCTTTCAATGCAACTATTTAGACATCATTTAATGACCGTCTACGATTATCTTATACATGAGACACAACCAAGAATTTATTATATAAGTGCGTTATGTGCTATATGCCCTATCCTTTGCATGATGCAACAAGGACACGGTCTTAGCACAATTTCATCTTTTAACTTATAAGTACTCGTCATGCAACAGAACTTTGTAAATCGAACAAGTATATAGATTTTCCAATGCATTTAAGTTTCCCTATGTGAATTTAAAAAAATGCTTTATGCATCCTTTCCATGCGGGGATATTTTTCAAAACCTAGGCATTCAATATTGGGGCGTTGTCCACTCTCGTAACTTTGGGTGGAAGCTCCCGCGTGTGCTCCTCTCGACTTTTGCTTAGGAGCCATTGATGAAGTAAATCTCGACTCAGCAAACTCTCCTTGGTCCCCTTTTTTAATTTCCGAAATTTCCTACTGCCCGAGATCTCCCTCGCGGCACGGGAAATAGGCCTTGGGGAACACGGTCTAAGCAATCCAACACCGCGGGTGAACTTGGTCTAGAGAAGCTTCAATAGAAGCTTCTGAATCTTATGGAAGAACAGAGATGAGATGTGATGGTGAAGATGATTGGAGTGATGATGGTGAGGATGAGGATGATGAGGATGATGATGATGATGATGGCATTGATGGCGGCAGCAGCCTGGCGGCGCGGACAATATGGCAGCGGTAGCAGGTCGACGGCGGGCAGCTCATTGATGGTGAGCATCACAGACAATCCCCCTCTCAACCTTGGGAGGGGGGTTTATATGAGGTGAAGGTGGGGGGTGGCCACACAGATGGCCGATTGCATGCTCTCCTCCCCATGCCCCTCCACAAGCTCCTACACACACTCTCTCTCCCCGCCATGCAACGTGTGAAGGAGAGGGAGTTAATATAAAAAGATTTGCAATTTATTGATTATTCATTTTCCCCTTGAAGGGGATTTCCCATGTTGGGTTACGATTTCGAGCCATGGTTTCTTATGCACAATGCGGGGCGGGTGTTTGTTAGTACACGAGGATGGAGCAGTTAGGCCAAGGTTTTTTTTATTGCAAGAGATTACTTCGAATTTCTTTTGCACGGGATCTAGGTTCTTTAATATTTTGCTGAGGAAATATTACATTCTCTCCCCCTTAGAGGAATCGAGATGTCTTAATCTTGAGAAGATCTGGGGGTATTGTTGATTGAGAGTACTTTCGTCCATCCAAGTGGCATCCTCTTCGCGGTAATCTTTCCACTGGATGAGGTATTCTCTCAAGGTTCTGGATCTCAAATGCATCTTCCTAACATCTAAGATTCTGTCAGGCCGTAGCTCAAGGACTCCTTGGCTGGGCATTACAATTTGTTGAACATCAAGCACGTGACTAGGGTTAGGCACATACTTTTTCAATAGGCTGATATGGAATACATTATGAACTTTTAGGTTTCCAGGGAGTTGAAGTCTGTAAGCATTAGGCCCTAGGCACTTGAGAATCTTGTAGAGTCCACAATACCTTGGACTTAGCTTTTTGCATTCACCCAAGGATAGGGAACTCTTCTTTGAACCTATGCGAATGAAGACCATATCACCTTCAACGAAGGATCTATCTTTTTGTTTTAGGTCCGCGTAAGCCTTATGTTTGTCCTTGGTGGCTTGGATGTCATGTATTATTGATTTGATTTGGCCATCCATGTCTTCTAGCATCTGCTTTGAAGCTTTAACCCTCAAGGTTGGATCCGAAAAGATTAAAGGAGTACGATAGTCATGCCCATATAATGCTTGAAAAGAAGTCATCTGAATGCTTTGTTGGTAAGAAGCATTGCAGGAAAACTCAACTAGCGACAAATATTGAATCTACTTTTTGGGTTCACGACAGTAGTGTGCCCTAAGCATATCCTCAATGACTTGGTTGACTCATTTTGTTTGACCATCAGTTTGGGGATGGTAAGCTATACTGAAACAGAGTTGAGTCCCAATGGTCTCGAAGATAGCCCTCCAGAAGTGTGAGGTGAAGAGAGAGTCACGATCACTAATGATTCTTCTAGGTAACCCATGCAGTTTGAATATTTCCTTGATGAATAACCTTGCGATGTTTGAGGCTTTTTAGCTTGTCTTAACAGGGATAAGATGTGCAACCTTGGTGAGCATATCTACCATGACCATAATGGAGTTGTATCCCCCTTGAACTTGGGGCATGCCAACAACAAAGTCCATACTAATGAATTCCCATTTCATTTGGGGAATGTCAAGTGGTTGCAATTTCCTTGGTATTTTGACATGTTCGGCCTTAATGCGTTGACAACACAAACATTCCGTGACATATTTGAGAACGTCACCTTTGAGCCTATCCCAATAATAGCTCTTCCTGACCGCATTAAGGGACTTGGCATAGCCAGGATGTCCTGAGAAAGGGGAGTCATGGGCTTCCCAAAGTATCTTCTGCTTAAGTGATTGGCTTGCCGGGATACATAATCTTGTCCTATAGTAGACAAGTCCACTATTGATAGAGAATTCTTGATACTTCATTTCTAGCTTCGAGTCTTGATCTTTGATGGGGATCTCTCTTAGCAATTTTTGATAGGTTGGGTCATGACATGCCTCTTCTCTAGCTAGCTCAAGAATTGGATTGTTTGGCATGGATACCTTTGTGGCCAGAGATCTTGCTGTTGATGGATCTTGCAAAATTAGAGAATTTAGAAATGCCTTGCGATTGAGTGCATCGGCAACCACATTCTCCTTTCCAGGCCGTTATTTGATTTCGAAGTCATATTCTTCTAGTACTTCAATCCATCGGCGTTGCCTCATATTGAGCTCATTCTGGGTGAAAATCCATTTAAGACTTTTGTGGTCCATGACTAAGGAAAATTTGTTACCCAGCAAGTAGTATCTCCAAAGTTTGAGAACATGGATGATAGCCAACAACTCCAGATCGTGGGTAGCATAGTTTCTTTCATGGCTCTTCAGTTTCCTTGAAGAGTATGCTACGGGATGACCTTCTTGTAAGAGCACACACCCTAAGGCAAGTGTACTAGCATCAGTTATCACTTCAAACTCCTTGCTAAGAACATGAAGTTTCAAGATGGGTACTGATACCAAGCTTTGCTTTAGTTTGTCAAAGCTGGTCTGTTCAGTAGGTGACCATACAATTGATACTTGCTTCTTTAGTAGATCAGTTAGAGGCGATGGAATCAAAGCATAGTTTTTGATAAAGACCCTGTACCATCCTATCAATCCAAGAAAACTACGTATTTCTTTGACAGAAGTTGGTGTTGGCCATTCCAGAAAGTCTCTGACCTTGGCCGGATCTAGTGAAATCCCTGCCACCGCTGATACAATGAATCCCAGATATTCAATTTGTTGCTTGAAAAATGCACACTTCTTCTTCTTAGCATAAAGCTTGTGTGCTCTCATTGTTTCCAGAACAATGCGAAGCTGGAGTTCATGATCTTTTTCCTCTTTGGAGTAGACTAGGATATCATCAAAGAAGACGAGTACGAAGTCATCAAGATAGGGCCTAAAGATATTCTACATTAACCTGTTGAAGGTAGCAGGAGCATTTGTCAGCCCGAATGACATGACTAGGAATTCAAAGTATCCCTACCTTGTGCTAAATGCAGTCTTCAGGATATCTTCTTCCTTGATCCTTATCAGATAATATCCAGACCTGAGATCTATCTTAGAGAATATCTTTGCACCTTGAAGACGGTCAAGAAGTTCATCTATTCTTGGAATGGGGTATTTGTTTTCAATGGTCGATTGATTCAACCCTCTGTAGTCAATGCATAGCTGAAGCGTTCCATCTTTCTTCTTCTAGAACAGCACTGGAGCTCCCCACGGCGAACTGCTAGGACGGATGTAGCCTTGGTCTAACAGTTGCTTGAGTTGCTCCTTCAGCTCAATCACTTCTGGGATGGACATCCTATATGGTCTCTTTGCGACGACTGGTGCAGCTCTTGGCACCAGCTTGATTTCATGATCGACTTCCCTTTGAGGAGGAAGTTCTGTCAACTCTTCAGGAAATATGTCTATGTATTCCTTTAACCATGAAGGTTCTTCCCTAGATTCCTGATTCTGATCTAGCTTATTTAATTTAAGCAAATAGACAGGTAGGCCCTTCCTAACTCCTTTTATTATTTGTGTTGCTTTTGCCAGCCGTATTTTCGGCTTACCAGCCTCCCCTTGAGTTGTGACTAATTTCCCTTCAAAATTTCGAAAGGAGACTTGGCCCTTTCCACAGTGAATGTGGGCATCATTGGGTATTAGCCAATCCATTCCAAGAAAACATTCGTGGATACCTAGGTTCATTACCCTGAATCTGACCGAAGTCGACTTTTCACCCAATAGGAATTTCACCTTAGCAGTTTGCCTGGTACAAGAGACCTCTCGACCATTCGCTAATTCCACAAATAAAGTAGGTGCATCTATTGTGGCTATTCCTAATCTTTTTGCATAGACCGGTGAAATGAAGGAATGTGTACTGCCGCAATCAATCAAGGTTTTGAAGCTTTTACCTTGATAATCCAATGGAGTTTGAATCACCGAGAATTGGTGACTCGGGCCTTTGTTGTGAAGAGCGGCATCAATCGTTGCCCTCTCAATGTCTACTTCCATGGATGGATCTTCTTCATCACCTAGCTCCTTGTTGGCAACATTGGAGGTTCTCCCTCTGGCCATGATGGTGGCTCCTTGGCCATGGAGGGCTCCTTGGAATGGCCCTTGGCATTGTCCTCTACTAAGCTTGGGACACTGCCTTTTGAAGTGTCCAGGCTCGTTGCAATGGAAGCAACGGAGATTGCGGTCATTACCTTGTGTAGGGACAAAGTTGTTGATAGTGTTGGCCCTAGCTTTCTTCCTTTGTCCTTGATTTTGGCCCTGCGCTCTCTTGGCCTGAGATGTATACATTCCCTTGTTCTAATCCTTGTAAGACAAAGTCCTGTTATTCCTTGGCTTGGTCTGCAGCTCCTGTATTATGGGAGCAGCTCGAATGAGTGCGTCTTGTAGGTCCATTGGGTGAATTGATTCCAAGCGGGTGTTTATGGGTGGATTTAACCCAGCAAAAAACTTTGACACCTGTTGTGTCATATCCATTTATGGCACGTATTTTAAGAGAGAGACGAACTTTGAATAATATGCATCCAGGGATAGTCCAAGCTGCTTGCAAAAAACTTTGACACCTGTTGTGTCATATCCATTTATGGCACGTATTTTAAGAGAGAGACGAACTTTGAATAATATGCATCCAGGGATAGTCCAAGCTGCTTTAATTCATAGAATTCGTTCATCTTCTGTGTGTGGTAGGCAGGTGGCAGATACATCCCTCGCACAGCTTTTTTAAGCTTCTCCTAGGTAACTAACCCTTCCGAGATCCCTTGGTCTCTGTACCATTGTTTCCACCAACGTCTTGCTTCGCCGGTAAGCTTCAGTTTGGCAAGTGTCGCTTGGTTAGCGGGTGTAGTTCCTGCTGCCTCGAAATAGTCCTCCATGGACTCGATCTAAACCTCGATGTCAATTTGAACAGTCCTTCCCTTACCATCAAATTCAGGTGGCTTGATTTGTTTGATAATGAACTTGTTCTCTTGAATTACAGTTGTACTTAGTGCAGGGGTTGGACTAGGAATCTACACTTGAGATTGCGCCTGGGCAATAAGATTCTTTACGTTAAAAACTTGCTAAACGTTTCTCACATTACACTAATATGCCCAGTTCAGCTTTTAGCCAAGTGACCTAATCACTTAACTCCTTTACCAACACTTACAGCCATGACAGAAAGTGATAAAAATCTTATTCATTCATGTGGGCATAGCCCTTTTTAGTACATTTATTTTGGGAAGGTAGAACAAGCTGATACATCAGTTTGGGAAAAATAGGATTGTGTTACATTCGGCTACGGGGACTGAGTAATAATATGGAGTGGGGTCATGGATTTTCAGGAATCGATAGGTCATAGGAAGCTTGGGGTATCCCTTCCTTTGATACCCGTTCTTCTCATAACATCCCAGCACCTTGATTCTGTCGACAGGGATTATCCGAGTCACTTCCTCGTACACATACCTGTTCTGCTTGACCTTCCGACCGCCAACATGTAGGGTTGCGTTTGCATGAGCCTCGACAAAGATGAATAGCTTCACGATCTTTAAATACTCCATCCACTTGATTCTCTTCAAGTTGGTCTGAAGGTACGCAAGTGAGTGGGCTGCTATGTAATATATCCATGATTCACCCATCCATCTCCATTCCACATACAGGGGTGAAGGATTCTAGATGCGGTCTAGAATAAACATCATGTCTAGCCTCCGTCGATCATCCAAAGCACGCATTACAGTCATAAACATAACCTAGAACACCAAGAATTTGTTCGGTGCTTCACGACTCTGCAACCCAACATCCATAAGTAAGTAAGGAAATGCTCTTAACGGCAACATTGCTCTACTTCTCCTCATTAAGTTTCATTGTAAATATTAGATCCCGTTGGTTCGCTGTGATACCAATTGTAACGTGTCCCCCTGTCCACTTGTAGGCCACGTCTTAGCAGCCCATCGGGAAGAGAGTGTAGAAAGCGCCGCCCGGCACTCACAAGGAATATCACGGGGTTTGCGATTAAGGTCTTCTCGAGTCCGCCATGAAGTGGAAGCATCTGGCCGTTCCCACTTAGGACCAACTTGGATCGGGGTTTTCCTAATAGTCAAATTCCTAGGAGGTAGCTAGCGTCGAGCCCCACACAAACCACTTTGCGTAGAAACATCAGGGTCGAAGCAGATTTATACTGCACTTAGTTCAAGGAGAATGGGAAATAAGAGGGATGCGAAGCTCGACCTCTCTACCCATAAGGCATAGTCCCATTATGTTCCCCTAAAACAACATAAACCCGAACTCTAGCTCTATACATTATAGGTCATTGATACCTTGCTGTCAATTCCTTTGAGAAAAGTTCCCGGCCAACCGGGACCACCTTTCCGTAGGACAGACCCAGAGTCACGTCAACCGCACTTTCCTCGGGTTGCTTAGTTATCTAATTACCTACCACATTTAGTTTAACAAGCAAAAACAACTTCCTTAATTAACCAATTAAACACTGGTTCCTTCACGTAACTTAAGCACTGACACTAAAAAACAATGTCAAGCAAGTTTCTTTTTCAACATTTGATCTTTATTTATCATAGTCTTTGGAATACATCAAATATCTAGCCCGAAGGCTATCCCAGCAATCCTTAGGGATCGCTATTCCAAGCCGCTCGTTGACTAGTATACGAGCCTCGAGATCACATCTTGAGTGACATTGGTCTCTTGTGTAGGATCCAAAGGCAAGGAATTTATGGTCAGAGCCTCCCCTGGCACCCAAGCATCCTCCTGCTCAAAGTAGCACCCACGAAAAGACCTCTCATGGTGGGTTTGGTCCACGTACCCGGCGCGGCTAACAATCCCCTTGGATGGGGTCAGGCAGACAGTCGGAGGTAAGTGATACTGCCTCTCCCTCCAGTATTTTAACCTGAAGCATTAGTTGTTTTTCCTAAATTAGTTCCTTGAGCAAAGAAGTATAAATAGTGCACCTAAGTGTACAATCACGAGCATTCCAATGGTCGTTCGTACGGCCAACTGCTAAGGTGTAATTCCTTCTTTCCGAATACTTCCAGCATTTGATCCTGGATCATTTGCGACTTGGCAAGATCCCAAGGGTTTCGTAAGCTGAGTTGCTTGTTTACCCTTTTTCCTTGGGTTAGGGTTTATACCATGTTGACCCAAATTGTCACTAACTTAGGTTTTCTTATATTCTAGTTAATAAATCCTGGACAACCCCGTCGCCCTAACTTGGTTGGTCAATTGCTTTCTTGGTAATTCATAACTGCCCTAGCTTGACAAATCAATCTCCAAGGAAGAGTGTTGTAGCAAGACGACTACTCAATTCCTAGGAAATTTGACTTGTAATTAGAACTTGCCAAACTCAGTCTAGGGTGTAGCAATACTATTTTGTGATTTAGACGCAAGGGCATATGACGTTGCAACTTATTGCACAAAATAGGTGTCAATACCTAACTAGTGGGATTATATCTCCCATCATACGGTATTTCTTGATCACGATATAGGGTTTGGGAGTCCTATTGACCCCAATCCAAAACCCTAATCCTACTAGGCTGATAAACGTTTTGGCCCTAGGGTCCCTAAATTCCATGCAAAAGTCTAGCATTTGGTCAACTGATCCTTAGGGTGAGAACCCTAGATCATTCTTACATGGGCAATTTGATAACCCTAATATTTTGTGAATGTGGGTAGAACTTTTAAGATTGAAAATATTAAATTAGCATCCCAAGAGCGATATTAAGCAGAATTTTATCATAGCTTAACCCGACCTAGCACATTGAGGTGACCGTCATATGCTAGCTAATCATGAATTTCATGTAAGTTACTCAATTACACGCGAATTACTTAGTTGATCTAACCAACCCACGATTAAAGTTGATCTTCCCTTTAAAGATGCAAATACTTTCTTCTAAACTTGCAAGTACTTTCCCTAAAAGATAAGAGTAACTCCAAGATGTGTGAGATGTATCATCCCGTGCAATTTCAAGACCATATACATTTTTTCCTTTATGCAACTATAGGATCTACAATGATCTTTCTTTTCCTTGCCCTATACTATAATGATTGACATCCAAAACTAATTCTTATAAACCCTACGTTGATGCATCGAATTCAAAGCTTTAGTATTTTAATGAAGATGCATCCTTTCCCAATTTTGAACTTTGATAAAAGAACTCTATGCATGGATGCATCATTCTTTCATGGCCAAATGCCAGTGAATACATCATTGATTTAATCCTTCTTTTATCACTTATCACAACCTTAAAAGTAACTATCATTGCATGAAAATTGCATAATATATGCTTTATTGCCAAAGTTCATAAATCTTTTCCTTTCAATGCAACTATTTAGACATCATTTAATGACAGTCTATGATTATCTTATACACGAGATACAACCACGAATCTATTACATAAGTGCGTTATGTGTTATATGCCCTATCCTTTGCGTGATGCAACAAGGAGCGGTCTTAGCACAATTTCATCTTTTAACTAATGCATCGTACGTTCAAAAATGTGACTACCCTTGCCCATGGAAGTGCAAGAAAATGCAAGTACTTGTCATGCAACAGAACTTTGTAAATTGAACGAGTATATAGATTTTCCAATGCATTTAAGTTTCCCTATGTGAATTAAAAAAAATGCTTTATGCATCCTTTCCATGTGGGGATATTTTTCGGAACCTGGACATTCAATGTTTGGGTGTTGTCCACTCTCGTACTTTGGGTGGAAGCTCCCGTGTGTGCTCCTCTCGACTTTTGCTTAGGAGCCATTGACGAAGTAAATCTCGACTCAGCAAACTATCCTTGGTCCGCTTTTTCAATTTTCGAAATTTCCTACTGCCCGAGATCTCCCTCGCGGCACGGGAAATAGGCCTTGGGAAACACGGTCTAAGCAATCCAACACCGCCGGTGAACTTGGTCTAGAGAAGCTTCAATAGGAGCTTCTCAAGCTTCTGGAAGAACAGAGATGATGTGTGATGGTGAAGATGATTGGAGTGATGATGGTGAGGATGATGATGATGAGGATGAGGATGATGATGATGATGGTGTTGTCGGTGGCAGCAGCCGCGGCGCGGACAGTATGGCGGTAGCAGGAGGTCAACGACGGGCAGCTCCTTGACGGCGGGCAGCATAGACAATCCCCCTCTCAAGCTTGGGAGGGGGGGTTTATATGAGGTGAAGGTGGGGGGGTGGCCACATAGATGGCCGATTGCATGCTCTCCTCCCTATGTCCCTCCACAAGCTCCTACACACACTCTCTCTCCCCGCCATGCAACAGTTGAAGGAGAGGGAGTTAATATTAAAAAAATTTCAATTTATTGATTATTCCTTTTCCCCTTGAAGGGGAGTTCCCGCGGTGGGTTACGGTTTTGAGCTATGATTTCTTATGCACAACGCAGGGTGGGTGTTTGTTAGTACACGAGGATGGAGCACTTAGGCCAATGTTTTTTCTGTTGCAGGAGATTACTTCGAATTGCTTTTGTGAGGGATCTAGGGTCTTTAATATTTTGCTATGGAAATATTACATAATCAAATGCACTGACATACTTTTTTGATTTTTAAAGTGGGTCCAATCTCCAAAGTTGTTATGAGCTTCCTCTTTATGTTTCTATTCTCATTCTCCAACTCTATCATTTTTGACTGTAAGTCTCTATTCTGCATGTGTATAGCATGCATAGCATCTTCAATTGATAGACATTGCTTATTGGTAGAACACTATATTAGGGAATTTGGAAATTTCCATGCACTTTGGGAACCCCCAATACCTTTATTATTTGACCACTGTTGGTCAAATATTGTTGTCTTACTTAAAAATGGAGTTTACCCTAAATATTATATAAGCTACTTTCCCAAATCTCACTTTCAAATATTGATCAAGATTTAGCCACGTCGTCAAATATTTTTCACTTATTTGAAATTGGGACTTGGAAATTTTCCAAATTCTCTAATATGTTATTGTAGGCTCTAATTCTGCCAATCCTTCTTAGTCAATAATCTATCTTTTTCCATCAAAGACTACACATACCCTTGTAATCTTATATACATATTTATGAAAAGTGCTTGAAAAATGGAATCTATTGAAAAAATTTATGATAATTTAACTTGGATTAACATTCAAATCATGCAATTATACCCCTTTGATTCAGTATATTTGTATTCATTTTTACCCAGTTGTGGATCTTGACTCTTTCTCATGATTTCAATCATAATAGACCCTAATCAACCACTAGTTAGCCTCTAATCTTAGCTTGGAATAAATGCTTAATTAGCCTCTAATATTATCTTCTATTCTATCCAAAATATTCTCTCTCTCTCTCTCTCTCTCTCTTTCTCCAAGAAATGATTAAACACATTTATACAAAAGTTTGGATGGTGAACAATAATAACATTATCTTATCTTCTACCTAAATTTACTCTTTGTCACTCTATCACTTATTTTCTTAGTTCATCTCACATATTCGAATTCTCTCTCTCTCTCTCTCTCTCTCTCTCTCCATGAGTTATTACTTAAGGATTAAGCAACAATTGTGAATAATAATAACATCATAGATATTAAAAAATAAAGATACCTTCATTATCACTTGATTGCTTGTAGTATAGGCTATTAAAGAGGGAGATTGCTTGCTTGTACTAGTGTCGAGTGTGTAGATGGAGATTATTTAATTTCAACAAACACTACAAGGATACAGAGGCATAGCGATGGCGCTTTTCGATGAAAAATAGCAGCGTCGCTATTTGCATCGCAAATAGCGACGATGCTCAGAAGAAAAAACGCGGGCCGAAACCCGAGCGCGTTATTTTGCACGAACGAATGAAAGAGAGAGCAAAAGGGAGAGCGAACTCCATCTTGCATTTGAGAGGGAGAGAGAGAGAAAGAGAGAAAGAGGGAGAAGGAAAGATTCTCACCGCCGTCGCTGTCATTTGCGAAGAAGAGGAGGAAGTGTATGGAGGGTGAAGCTGACGTATCCATCGTCGGGCCTTTGCGGTGAGTGCATTGTTCCTTCTTGCTTTGTTTTTGTTTTTTCTCCTTTTCTTTTACTTGTTTTTAAAAAAAATCATATGTATTAAGAGGGGGAGAGGAAATGAGAGAGGGAGAGGAAGAGAGAAAAGAAAAGAAGGAATGAGAGAGAGAGGGAGAAAATATTAAACATAATAGGGAAAGAGAGAAAGAGAGGGAGAGGGAGGGAGGAAGTGAGGGAGAGAGAGAGGGAGGGAGAGGTTGTTGTTATTGTTGTTGTTGTTTTATTTCTTCTTTTCTTTTTTTCTTGTTTGTTGTTATTGTGGTACTGGTAGTGGTAGTGGTAGTAGTCACCTAAGACTCATCACGAGTCATCAGGAGTTAAAACTGATAAGATCATCCATTAGTCTTGTATTCTTTAAAGTCTTCGCATGAAAATATTTAGAAACAATGCAAACATGAGTACTTCCAATAAACTTATTGATTCCTCTTCTAAAAAGAATTTTGATGTCTATGTATTTATCTTGAGTTGAGCACTCTTCTTCATCCTTCCTCCCATCTCAAAGCGTCCCAATGGCGAGCGACCTCCACAAACCCCCTTGCGTGAATCACGTGCAACACCTAGTGAACCCAACGTGAAAGTGTCACTTCTGATTTTATCAAGATGGGAAACTCTTCCAATACTCCACCCACTTCATCATCGAGTGCTTCTTTCTTTTCACATGATGAGATGAAGAGTTTTTTACAAACTCTTTCTTCAGCCATTATAATTCAGAATTAGTAGATGTAGTTATCTATGCAGCAGCAGCAATAGCAGTTACATGAGCAACAATGAATGTTGCATCAAGAACAAGAGCATACGCATGGTGCAACCAAGGCGATTGAGGCCGTGGCAAGTGAGCACAAATTATTTGATGATTAGAATGTTTCAGATTATCTTAAAATGTTCAAAAGCTAGATGCGCTTCTTTGGATTTCCTACCAACTAGAGTGTCAAGATTGTGGGAGAGAAGGAAGGAGTCTCGCTTGAAGCTTTCTTGCTTGCACAATGGGGGAAGACACACAAGGGTGGAGGCTGAAAACAGTTTTCCTCTTCTTAGTTGTGTAAGCCAAAAGAACTCAAGTACAAAGAAATAGAAGAACCCTCTATATGGGTCTCAAACCAACTCAACTAACTAAGGTGGCATACTAACTGAGCCACGAACTAGAATAGATAAGGATAGCTATCATGTAGCTATTATTCATGGGCGGTGTACCAACCGCATCTGCAACCGACACGTCGGTGACATAAATACACAATCGGTCACCCTGGCGTATCACGAGTGGAGCTCGATATCTCAACACTCCCCCTCGAGCTCAATCCCAATTCCTCCACACCAAGCAGGTCTCTGAACTTGCGCAGCTTCTCTGCGCCCAATGCCTTCGTAAATATGTTAGCTACCTGATCCTCTGTACTGACATAAACTAGATCAATAAGACCTAGTAAAACCCTCTCTCGCACATAGTGATAATGCACCTCAATGTGCTTTGTTCTAGCATGATAGACTGGGTTATTTGCCAAGTGTATACTACTCATGTTGTCACAATAAATGACAACTGGCCCATCTGAAGACTGATGCATATCATAAAGTAGCTTATGCAGCCAAGCTACCTCACATGCAGCCATTGCTGCACCCCTGTACTCAGCCTCTGTGCTCGACAAGGCAACTGTAGGCTGTTTCTTGCTGCTCCAAGTGACTGCAGCACTCCCAAAAGAGAATACATATCCACTGGTAGATCGTCTATCAGAAATACTACCAGCCCAATCAGCATCAGTGTATCCATGCAACTGTATCTGAACCCCAGTCTCATAAAATAGTCCATACTGCAATGTGGACTTCACATACCTAAGTATGCGTCTAGCCGCATCCAAATGTGGTTTCCTTGGAGCCTGCATAAACTGACTTACCAATCCAACAGCATAGCTCAAATCTGGCCTGGTAATAGTCATATAAATCAAACTTCCTACTATGCGTCTGTACATAGTAGGGTCTTCTAGAAGCTCACCTGCATCTGTGCTCAGCTTCACATTTTGCTCCAAAGGAACTGAAATAGGCTTACAGCCTGTCATCCCATATTTGGACAGCATGTCCAATCCATACTGCCTCTGCAAGAGCTGTATCCCACTTGGTGATCTAATCACCTCAATGCCCAAGAAATAACGCAGCTCTCCCAAATCCTTCATCTCAAACTTCTGCTTCAATAGCATTTTCACATGAAGGATATCTTCATCACTGTCACCTGTCATAATCAAATCATCAACATAAATGACAAGTAGCATAATACCTTTCTCTGTTTTTCTCACATAAAGTGAGAAATCTGCCTTGGAAATCTGAAAGCCAATAGTGACAAGATACTGTCCTATCTTGTCAGACCATGCTCTAGGTGCTTGCTTCAAGCCATACAAGGCTTTCTTCAACCTGCAAACAAACTCAGGATGAACAGCATGCACATAACCTGGTGGCTGCTCCATATAGACCTCTTCTTGCAAATCACCATGCAAGAAAGCATTCTTTACATCCATCTGATGTAAAGACCATCCCTTTGATGCAGCCATAGCAATGGCTGCTCTTACGGTTGCCATCCTTGCAACCGGACTGAATGTTTCTTCATAGTTAATGCCATATGTTTGTGCATACCCCTTGACTACTAATCTTGCCTTGTATCTGTTCACAGAACCATCAGCATTGTGCTTCACCTTATAAACCCACTTACAGCCAATTGCATTCTTACCTTTAGGCAAAGGTACTAACTCCCATGTAGCATTTGCTTCCAAGGCATCCATTTCTTCATCCATGGCTTTCTCCCATTTTTCTTTTCCCATGGCTTGCTCAAAAGATGTGGGTTCTGGTTCCTGTATCACTTTGACCATATATGCATAGTGAATGGCTGTAAATCCATCATATTTCAGCCTATCCACAGGATACCTAGCTCTCGTAGACCTGCGCAAAGTAGGTTCACTCCCAGGTGCTCTCAAAACATCCCTGGTCTTCCTTACTCCAGGTGTAACAATAGAAGGGATACCCAACTCATCATCAATGCTCTGTTCTGAGCCACTGGATTCACCATCCACATAAGAGTGACCTGCATTCACATCAAACATGGGCTGATCAACCTTCTCTTTTCCTTTTCGTGATACCTGCATACCACTATCTGCATTGCTTTGAGAAGATTCTCCTGATCTCAATCTGCCTGTCCATGGCGAAGAATGTGAACCATTGCTAGAGGACGCTCCAGGTCCACTAATATTTTGTGACTGCTGCTGTGAATTCTGTGCAGCATTACCATTTTGTGCATCTACATCATCAATCACATTTACTGGTTTATACCAGCTACTCATCTCATCAAAAACAACATCTCTGCTCACTGTAAACTTACGAGTAGAAGGGTTATAGCATCTATACCCTTTTTGCTGCAGAGAGTAACCAATAAAGATGCACTTCTCAGCTTTTGGATCCAACTTGGATCTCAGCTCATCTGGCACATGTACATAGGCAATGCAACCAAAAATTTTCAAATGAGAAATATCTGGTTTCCTACCAGTATACCTCTCCTCTGGAGTCATTCCATGTATTGCTGCAGTGGGAGTCCTGTTCATTATGTAGACTGCTGTAGCAACTGCTTCAGCCCAATAAAAATCTGGCAAGTCTTTTTCATTGAGCATGGCACGAGATACCTCTCCAATATGCCTGTTTTTCCTTTCTGCAATTCCATTTTGTTGTGGGGTATAACTGCATGAATATTGCTGCTTTATGCCATGCTCCTGCAAAAACTTTGCAAACTCATTTGAGAGGTACTCTCCCCCTCCATCTGACCTTAGGCATTTTATCTGCAGACCTGTTTCTTTTTCAGCCATAGCTTTCAGGGTTTTGAAATGCCCAAAAACTTCACTTTTCTTTTTCATAAAATACACCCAAACTTTTCTGCTATAGTCATCAATAAAAGTGACAAAATAATGACAGCCTCCAAGAGATGCAGCTTTAGTAGTCCACACATCAGAGTGGATTAATTCCAATGGCTTCTCACTCTCTTGAACATGTCTAGGAAATGGTTTCCTTGCCTGTTTTCCAAACTGACAGGCTTCACATACCTTATGCATTTCTGCAACCTTGAATTTCGGCAAACCTGCAACAATATTTTGGGCCTGCATTGATTTAAGTCGCTGTACATTAACATGACCAATGCGTTTATGCCAGATATCAATATCTGCAACTACACCGGTCCCATGTGCAAACATTGCTGCACTCAATTCAGACATGTCTGCATCCAATGTAAACATTCTGCCCTTCTTCTTTCCTTTTGCTATCAAGCGACCTTTATTTTTCATATCCTCAACAAAACATCCATGAGGATTAAATCTGACCTGCAAGCCCTGTTCAACCATTTGACCAACTGAAACCAGATTCTTGGTGATATTCGGGACATGAAATACATCGGACAGGTATTTCTTTTTCCCACCTTGCATAGACAAGGGAATTTTTCCAATCTGCACAATAGGATGTGCAGTATCATCACCAGTCTCCACAAATCCTGGTTTTTCCATTTTCCTTGCATCCTCCATCCATTCTGCATGACCTGTCATGTGGTTTGATGCACCTGAGTCAACATACCATACATCATTGCTTTCTTCTGCACTTGTCATAGAATTGTTCATGTGCTGCACCATGAACAAATGCTCATTTCTGTCATCACCCTGTCTACTAGAAGATGCATAATTCCCTTGTTGCAGTTTTCCATTCATGATGTCATTCTGCTTTTTATAGCAGTCTTTAGCCATATGACCCATTTTACCACAGTAGTAGCATTCAACATTACTGTTTGCATTTTGGCCTCTTTGCCATCCACCACGACCTCTTTGGCTCCCCCTGCCTCTAGAGTTACCACGTCCTCCTCCATAGGACTGGTTTTCTTGAGTTTGCTGCATATTCTGATTTCTGCCACGGCCTCCAAATCGGCCTCCTCTACCTCTGCCTCTACCTCTTCCAGCATTTGAGTAGAAGACAGCTTCTTTTGAAGTTCCTCCTGAAGAAGATGCACCACCATTTCTCTGTTCCTCAGAAATTAGAAGAGCAATCAACTCCTCAAAATCAGGAAATCTTTCACGAACTGAAATGGATGTCCGAAACTGTGCATAATCCTTTCCTAGACCATTCAAGGTCACGGAAACTAAATCATCATCTTCCACTGGCGACCCAATGGAAGCAAGTGCATCTGCAATCTTCTTCACCTTCATGTGGTAGTTGTTGATGCTCATACTTTCTCTTTGCACATTATGCAACTCTTGCTTGAGCTGCATTTTCCTGGCTTGCGTATTTGTGCTATACATTTTTGACAAAGTATCCCATGCCTCCTTTGGCGTACTTGCATCCTGAATATGCACAATCATAGAGTCTGAAATACTGATAGACAGCCAATACATAACTTTCCTGGCTCTCTCATGCCATGTTTTAAATGCCTGCATTTGTTGTTGATTGGGAACATCAGGAAGAACTGGTTCTTCTTCATTTCCTGCAACAAATTCCCAATATCCTTTTCCCATAAGGAAATTCGTCATTCTAAATTTCCATGCCTGGAAGTTGTTCTTGTCAAGCTTTTCAGTGACAATCTGTGAAAGAGAATCAGACGCCATTACAGAATACTGCAAGAAATTCTGTCACTGCAAAAAACACACCTTCACCCTCACAAGGGCAAATCTGCAAAACTGGCGAAAGTGGTATTTGACCACACAGTCACTTCCTAGTGACGATTTTGCATAAACAGGAACCAAGGATGATTCTGAAACTCCCAATGTCTCTGTGCACAAGCATACGATGCAATTTCTACAGTAACTTTTCACCGACCTGTAGAACAGTGGTCGCACAGCATAAAACTGAGCCTTTTCTTGAGTGCGTGCAGAAAACTTTCGTCTGCAAAACAGGCCCCGAAATGGCCTCAAATCAAAAAAAGAAGGTCGCCGAGGGCTAAAGCCCTCACCCGCAGCATATACTGCCCTCTTGCTTCACCGCGAAGGGCGTCTCAACCTGAGACAATGCACTCCTGCAATTTCCGGCTGTGCTACCTGCAGAGATCTGCTCCCAAAATAGGAAATGAAAGCAACACTGCTCCTCTTACCAGACCACCGCGAGCTTGGCTTGCTTTCTTGAGCTCCTTACCACGAACAAGGCTCTGATACCATGTCAAGATTGTGGGAGAGAAGGAAGGAGTCTCGCTTGAAGCTTTCTTGCTTGCACAATGGGGGAAGACACACAAGGGTGGAGGCTGAAAACAGTTTTCCTCTTCTTAGTTGTGTAAGCCAAAAGAACTCTAGTACAAAGAAATAGAAGAACCCTCTATATGGGTCTCAAACCAACTCAACTAACTAAGGTGGCATACTAACTGAGCCACGAACTAGAATAGATAAGGATAGCTATCATGTAGCTATTATTCATGGGCGGTGTACCAACCGCATCTGCAACCGACACGTCGGTGACATAAATACACAATCGGTCACCCTGGCGTATCACGAGTGGAGCTCGATATCTCAACAAGAGCAACTATTTTCTACGGCTTGTCATGGCTACTTTTTACGGGTCAGAGTGACTAATTTCTTTCTACAAGATTCAAACTGGAATGTCTTCAAGAAGGTGCTCAAAGATGAATATTTTCTGGAGGATTATGGATTTTCTACACAGAAGACATTGAGAGAATGGGTCTATGAGCCCAACAAAGGTCTTGTTGCTTCTGAGTTATTGTGTAAGTTTGAAGAACATTACAACCAGTTGGATCATCCACTTTAGGACGAGTTGGGAGAGCTTTTTGAAGACTGTACGTAGCTTATGGGATTGAATATGGATTGGCAAGATGTTGTTGATATTGTTTCCACATTGACAAAGAGACAGAGATGGAAGGCTCGCTTGCGAAATGGCATGCAAACACCTCTAGCAATATGTTTTCCTTCATCGACTTCTCCTACTACTCCTGTTGCTCCTTCCACTTCTTCTCCTACTTCACATGCTATGTCTATGCATACTTCTATGCCTATGCCTATGCCTATTCCTACTACAGTTGTCAGACCATCTGCCAAATTGACTATTGAAGACATGGTGAAGGAAATTTCAAAGAACTTGAAAGACCTTCAAATTAAGATGACCAAAAGAGAACAACAACCACTTAACCGAGGTCCAATTTCTACCCCATCCTCTTCTACTCCTATGAATTCTTCAAAAACTTATCGTGTTCGCCATTGCATATGATGTGATAGTCCAGACCATGAGTCAAAGGACTATCAAGACTTTGAAGAGGTGAAAAGGCTGAAGTTGGTCTTCAAGAAGGATAGGATTATATGTTTTGGAGATACTAAGCAACCATTAAAAACAAATTTTGGCAAAGGAGGTATGAAGAAATCACTGGAGGAATCTCTTTTATGCTCTTCTTATGTGATGCAAGAGGCGGCAAGAGAAGTTGCTGCCTATGGTCTTCAATTGGAGCAATTGTCGAAGATAAGTCTCCTTTATAATCCTATGCATTGCATGCAAAAAATAAAGGTAAAGTTTCATCATCCGAACTTTCATTTATAGGAGATGTTATTAGAAAAGAGACTAGATAGAATGATCGCGTAGATGTCTTCTCTATCTATGCTTACATTGCAAAATCTCAAGGGTTTGAAGCACTTGTTGAAGAAAAGTGCAAAAGTGATAATGATTAACCTGAAGGAACAAAGAAGGAAACTAGGAGGAGTGAACCAATTCTTCAGCCTTCTTCTTCAGGACCGGAGCATGGTATGATTGATATACAGAAGCCAAAAGTATAAGAAGAACAGAAGGCCCCAAAGAAAAAGGATTCAAAGCCGAAAAAGCAACCTGGATTCAAGCTGCTATCTAACATCGAGACGACCACAGACTTGAAAAAGGTACTTGAGGATCAAATTCTTAATTGCAAAATTGAATTTACACTTGGAAAAGTGTTGGGGATTTCCAAAAGAGAATTTCATAATGTTGTTATTGACATAATAAAAAGAAAACAGTAAATTATTGAAGAGTAGACGCATGATATGATCCATCGAGAGGCTTTAGTTGTTACTGAAGCTATTCTCTATGGGTTGCAGATTGAGGAGATTGATTCTGAAGAGGAGAATATTGAGGAGTCTACAAATGGAGCTTTATGTATGTAGTCCAAGAAGTATCTTCATCCTTTACCTCAGCCTGTATAGTATGATGAGAGTGAAGATGCACTTAGATTGGTGCCTTGTAGCCATTTTTCTCATGGTCATTCGGCTCGTGCGACTACAGAAACTATCGTGAAGATTGGCGAGATTGAGACTCCTTATGTTGCTCTTTTGGATTATAGTTTGGAGATGAGTATTTGCAGATTGGTCATTATTTGAGTACTATGTCTAGACAGGATGGATTTACTGATCCAGACTTCAAGAATATTAGAAGAGAAGCTTATGGTTTCTTCTTGTGAAGTGGGCTGCTTTGGAAGCATCCACAAAAGTGAGGAGGACAAGCATTGAGAGTTTTTTACGATAGAGCCTCACAGGTGCGGATCGTGAAGGAATCTCACGAAAATTTTTGGGCTGGGCAGCATCGAGTTGTTTGGGCAACCTATGAGAAGATCAAAGAGTGCTATTGGTGGAGAGGCATATATAGAGATATCTCACAGTATGTTGAGACATGCACTGATTGTCAGTTGTTCTCTTTAGTGAGGCATAGAGATGAGCTTCATCCTACCTATGTGCTATGTATTCATTACAAGTGGGTTCTTGATTTGATTATTATGCATGCTGGTTTATGACAGATGTGCTATATTGTTTCGACACTGGAAGACATTACAAATCAAGTGGAAGGAAGAGCATTACCGAACAAAATCTACTTCAGTGGTTTGTAAGTTTTTGTTGGGTGGAGGATGTTATTTGTAGGTATGGATGTGTTGGAAAACTTACTGCTGATAGAGGTGAGTTGGATGCTAATGAGGCTAGGGAGTTTTTTTTCTCACCTTGGCATTAAACTTGCTTTGACTTCATTATATAATCCAGAAGGCAACGGAAATAGGAAAACAGTCCATCCACTGATTGTGAAAGCCTTGGCCAAAGCATGGGCTGGATGGGTTCAAGAGTGGCCTAAGCTGTTGCCTGATGCCTTATGGGCTGATCGCACTACTCATAGTGTGAGTACATGCTATATATGCTAGCTGAGTTGATGTATGGGCTGAAGCTAGTCGTGCCTATAGAGACTTGCACACTTACTTGGAGTGCTTTATGGTGGTAGCAAGAGGAGAAAACTAGAGAAGATCTTTTGGCTCTTCGTATTTGTTAGTTGGAAAGAAGACTTGCAGATATTGAAAGAGAAAATTTAGAAGCTCAAAGAGGTCAGGATTCACAACAAAGGCCACTTTGATAGCAAACACAGATTAAGGCCTAAAGAGATTAAAGAGGGAGATTGGGTCTTGATCTATGACAACAGTCTAAACAACTAGTATAATGCTATCCCCAAGGTTTCCAGATGTTGGTTAGTGCAACATGTTCATGAAAATTCTACATATTCCATACTAGATCTTGATGGTATGGCCTTGCGGTTTTCGATTGCAGGGAAGAGAACCAAACTATTCAAGAGAAGAGATGATACATCCTATGTAGTCAAGGAGTTGGAGAATGCAATTTACAATGGACTTGCTCCAAGAGAGGATGAAGATGAAGATGTGGACATTGCAGATACTTTTACATAAGATGAAGAGGTTACATTGAATATTGAGCTTGGTGGAGATTAGGATGGGTAGATGTGGTCCATCTGGAGGATGTGTAGGTTAGGAGGGGGTGGATGTCATGACATTGTGCATCTAACATTACAAATCTAAGGGCAGAGTTTCTTTCGCCAAGAATTTGATCACATTAGTGACTGTCATTTGGAATTTATTTTCCATTGTGTGTGTCTTTTTGTTTATCCATGAACACATATAGATAGGTTAGGCATATTCTTTTCAGTGCATTCATAAATTTTGAGAAGTATCATTTGTTTGCTTGCATTACATGGATTCGACATTGTAAAATTCTTGAATCATGAATGATTGGGCATGATATTCTATTATATAACATATTTGTGCTAATGGACATGCATGAAAAATGGGTTCTTATGAAGAGAAAATATGTTTTGAAGATGACACAAGTTGGATGAGGCAAAACTCTTAGCCCTTGCTAGTCTTCACACTGTGTCAACCTTAGATGCCTCGTTTTTGAGAGAATATATAGCAAGGCCCCATCCCAACTTCGAGGAAGTTGAAAGTTGGTCTTCACACTGTGTCAACCTTAGATGCCTCATTTTTGAGAGAATCTACATCAAGGCCCCATCCCAACTTCGAGGAAGCTAAAAGACCACGTAGGAGAGCATCTTGTATTGTAGAGATGTGGAAGGAACTTGAGGAAGAACGAATAACTTCATAGGCCATGAATGACCTTGAGAATATGGTGGCCTTGAGAAGAATTCAAAATATGGAGGAGTCAAAAGTATACAACATGGAACTCCAAGAGCTTTTGGGGAGGAGAAGTGTTACGAATGTTTTGGCGAGTGAGTTTTGCGATAGATTGGTCGATTGATTAGATCATTCCTCCAGACTCAAGGCCGGACACGTGTTTCATGGTATTTGATAAGTGGTGGGACAATAGGTCCCTCCCCACGGTAGCACACAGTGTAATCTTTGATGTTAATCATAGAGGAATAACAAGGATTGCTTTGTTTAAAGAAAAAGCTTACAGAAGAGAAAACTCGAAGATTATTTTATCAAGATTTTTCAAGGTGGTGGATTGATATAAAAGGAAAGAGAGGGGGGTTGATGAGGAGGAGAAGGCGAGAAGATGGTGCAAACTTGGAAGCTGTGACAAAGAAGGCTGACGATGATCGACAAACCTATAGAAGTTGAGTGAAGGAGGAGGATGAGATGACACAATTTATGAAGGTGACAAAGGCATGAGGAGGCAGCTGAAGAGGGACTTCGATAAGATTGAGACAAAGCTGATTCTCGAAGAGCGTCGGAGATGACTACAACAAAGGAATTGAATAAGAGGGAACGAAGTCGACAACAGTATTGCTAAAAGCAGTAGAGGACAAGATGAAGGAGAGCCCGACAATGACAACTAAGGTGGTGAGGAGTTGACGGCTAACAGAACAAAGGACAACAATGCTGTGGAATGTGCGATATACATGAAAGGATAAAAAGAGAAGGAGGCTGAAGAGGAAGCAGAAGAAGCGAAGATGATATATAACAATACAAAAGGAGTAGCCCGGAGAGGGGGCGAAGAAGAACACTTACGGTGTAAGAATTTCAGAATACAACAAGTGTAGTCTACAAAAGCCACCTAAATTCCTCTAGCAGATAGTGCCATCCTTCTTGATCAGCTATGTTCTTGAAAGCTCTTATCCCTTCTCTGTGTGACGTGCCTCTATGGGACATATAATCAAGCCTATCTGAGACAAGGAATTCTTCTAATATTTCATGATTATCATCATCATCAACACAGAAGCTTTGCAATGTACTCATGGAGTCATCATGGAGAGGACCTAATTTTTTTCTTAGGACAAATGAAGACTAGAACTTTGAAGAGTCTCTAGGAGGTGCTTTTATTGCTCACACATGAGTTTAATCATCAATGAGTCATATGATTAGAATTTCACCTAAGACTCATCATGAATCATCAGGAGTTAAAATTGATAAGATCATCCATTAGTCTTGTATTCTTTAAAGTCTTTGCATGGAAAGCCTTAGAAACAATGCAAACTTGTGTACCTCCAATAAACTTATTGATTCCTTTTGTGAAAAGAATTCTGATGTCTATGTGTTTATCTTGAATTGCGCAATCTTCTTCATCCTTCCTCCCATCTTAAAGCATCCCAATGGTGAGCGACCTCCACAAACCCCCTTGTGTGCAACACCTGGTGAACCCGATGTGAAAGCATCGCTTCTAATTATCGAGATGGGAGACTCTTCGAATACTCCACCCACTTCATCATCGATTCCTTCTTCCTTTTCGACTGATGAGATGAAGAACTTTTTGCAAACTCTTTCTTTAGCCATTATGATGCAGAATTAGTGGATGCAGTTATCTATGCAGTAGCAATAGTAGTTACATCAGCAACAATTGAATCAACAATGAATGTTGCATCAAGAACAAGAGCATACAGATGGTGCAACCAAGGTGATTGAGACTGTGGTAAGTGAGTGCAAATTATTTGATGGCCGGAATGTACTTGAGCAAAGAACCCTAAAATCAGAGAAAGTGCGGCTAATCCTACACTTTAGGACAAGCTGGGAGAGCTTCTTGAAGACCATACACAGCCTATGGGATTGAAGATGGATTGGCAAGATGTTGTTGATTTAGTTTCCACATTGACAAAGAGGCGGAGATGGAAGGCTCGCTTGCAAAATGGCATGCAAACACCTCTATCGATGTGTTCTCCTTTATCGACTTCTCCTGTTACTCCTGTTACTCCTGTTGCTCCTTCCCCTTCAAACCGACTGTTGAAGACATGGTGGAAGAGATTTCAAAGAACTTGAAAGACCTTCAATTTAAGATGACCAAAAGAGAACAACAACCACTTAACCTAGCTCCAATTTCTGCCCCATTCTCTTCTACTCCTATGAATTCATCTAGAAATGATCGTGTTTGCCGTTGCATATGGTGTGATAGTCGAGACCATGAGGCGAAGGACTGTCAAGACTTGGAAGAGGTGAAAATGCTGAAGTTGGTGGTCCTCTGGAAGGACAGGATGATATGTTTTAGAGATACAAAGCAGCCTCTAAATTTTTTTTTTTGGCAAAGCAGGTGTGAAGAAATTATTGGAGGAATCTCTTTTATGCTCTTCTTATGTGATGCAAGTGGCGGCACGAGAAGGTGCTGACTATGGTCTTCAATTGGAGTAGTTGCCAAAAGAAAGTGGTAAAGCTTCATCATCCAAGCTTTCATTTATAGGAGATGCAATTAGAAAAGGTATTGGATGGAATGATCGCATAGATGTCTTCTCTATCTATGCTTACATCACAAAATCTCAAGGGTTTGAAGCACTTGTTGAAGAAAAGCGCAAAAGAGATAATGATGAACTTGAAGGATCAAAGAAGGCAACTAGGAGAAGTGAACCAGTTCTTTAGCCTTCTTCTTTAGGAGACCGAAGTAGGATATGGCTGATGTACAAAAGCTAAAAGTACAAAAAGAACAGAAGGCCTCAAAGACAAAGGATTCAAAGCCGAAAAAGCAACCTGGATTCAAGTTGTTATTTGACATTGAGATGACCACGGACTTAGAAAAGGTACTTGAGGATCAAATTCTTAATTGCAAAACTGAATTTACACTTGGAGAAGTCTTGGGAATTGCCAAAAGATAATTTCATGATGTTATTATTGACATGATAAAAAGAAAATGGCAAATTATGGAAGAGCTAACACAGGATATGATCCATCGAGAGGCTTTAGCTGTTGCCGAAACTATTCTCTATGGGTTGGAGATTAAGAAGATTGATACATCGAGAGGCTTTAGCTGTTGCCAAAACTATTCTCTATGGGTTGGAGATTAAGAAGATTGATTCTAAATAGAAAATTTTGAGGAGAATACAGATGGAGCTCTATGTATGTAGTCCAAGAAGTTGTTAGATATGATCAATGCCCCACCCTCATTAGGTGCTACCAATGATCCATGGTGCTCAAAGTTGTAAGGCCCCCATTATGAGGAGAAGCCAAGTGTGAGCCCGGACATTGGTGGAGTCCTGACTTGTATATCAGATGAGGTCTATGTGACCGGATGGCAAAAAGGTGACCATTGTGGGTCTAATCTTTGGGTTAGACAGAGTGGTTAAGCTGGTAGCAACTCGAGGCGCATTGTATCGAGTTGCGGTGTAAGGGAGTTAAAAGGGGCCCCTATTGTGGGGTCCGGGGGCCGCGGAAGCGGCCCCTGGCTGGGGGGGTCCCAGGGGGGCTAGCGGCCCCCCTGGCGGGGGTCCGGGGGCAGCGCCCCCAGCCCGATGGTAAAGAGAATATTCCCAGGAATATTCCCTGGCCGACTAGTGGAGGCTCATATGGTAGGTCGGTCAGCAGGCCGACCTAACGACCTTCGCAGGCTATAAAAGCTAAACCCCTTCGCAGCCATCACTCACTCATCTTTCACCCAGTCAGAGTTGTTGTTCCAGCTAGCCTTAAGCTCTTCACCTATCTTCTGTCTAGATCGCCATCTAAGCTTCACACAGTGGAAGCGCACGGGTGGACAGAGCCATCTTTGTATCAATTGTTTGGAGTTAAAGAATTTACTGATTCTCCTCTTATCTGTTGTGTACTCTCTATCTCTTTCTCAGATTCTATTCGCTGCGCCGTGTAATATTTTACATGGTATCAGAGCCCAGGGGGCTCTAGAGATCGGAGAGCGTGCAAGAGGCAAAGGCTTCAACAGCAAAGAGAAACTATGTCGACTCCGGGAAGCGGTTCTAGCGCATCAGGAAGTGGTGCAGGAGGTGGTGCTGCTGTACCGGCTATTCAAACACTGAGGATTCGTCCACCAACCTTCAGCGAAGGCAAGTTAGATGGTACAAACTACACCTTGTGGAAGTTCAAAGTTACAACTATCCTTGATTCTTATGAGCTTCTGGAGACTGCGCTGGGGACTGACGCAGAACCACAACTTACCCCCGACCCATCAAATCCTAGTGTGATGATTCCTCCGAATGCAGATCTTCTACGAGCTTGGAAACGAAGGAATGCAGATGCATTGTGTGCCTTAGTTACAAGCTGTTCTGAAAGTGTTTTGACTTTGATTCAGCATACAACCAAAGCGTCAGAAGCTTGGAATGTACTAAGGAGTCAGTATGAAACACGAAACCAAACAAGGATTCAAAACTTGGAGAATCAACTAGCAGCGGAGAAGTTTGCTGAAGGAGAGACGGTTGAAGCATTCATCACTCGGATTAAGAATCTGCGCGACCAAATGGCTGGTGCTGGGATACAAAAGACTAGCGAAGAGCTAGCTCAGAGGTGTCTTCGGATTTGTCCACAAAAGTTTGATGGACTAGTAACTGCCCTTAATACTCAGGTGAGACCTCAAGCTTTGACTTTTGAGGAGTTTTGTGCATTATTAATGGAGGAGGAGTTGAGGCTGAAAGCCCGAGAAGGAAGCAACAATGGAGATGCTGCATTCTCTGCCAATGCAAAAGGCAAACGTGTTTCCTCCACCAAAAATGATGGTGACAAAAAGAAGAAGGGCGGCAAGAAGAAGTTTCAAGGAGAGTGCTTCTACTGTAAGAAGAAAGGACATGCAATTGCAGATTGTCGTGTCAAGAAGGCAGATGAAAAGAATGGTACCCTTAAAAGTAAAGGGAAAGAGACAGCCAATACGGTTGAAGCAGAGTTGGAATTATTCATGGCGACCATTGAGGAAGTGTGCTCCTCGGCGCAAGAAGAGTCTACCACTGACTCTTGGGTGTTGGATAGTGGGGCCTCCCGTCACATGACCAACAAGAAAGGTCTATACAGTTCTATGCAGCCTCTACAAGAATCCATCATTGTGACGGTTGGAAATGATGCTAAATGCCCTGCTGCGGGCACAGGTACTATTTCTTTTGTTGCTGCAAATGGTGAAGTCAAAAAGCTTTCAAATGTGTTGTATGTTCTCGAAATCAGGAGAAATCTCTTATCAGTTGCTGCCATAACTGATCTTGGTCATGAAGTGAGGTTCAAGAAGACAGGTGTAGAAATTATTGATAGTGTTGGCACAATTGTTGGCAAAGGAGAAAGAAGGAACAACCTGTATGAGCTAAGTGCTCTTACAGCCACCGCTGGAGTGGGCACAAGTAAGCTTTGGCATGAAAGGTTTGGACACATCGGATTTGCAGTATTGAAGGAGATGCAAAAGCAAGGTATGGTTGCTCACCTACCTACAATAACTGAATTGAAGGAACCATGTGAAGCTTGTATGATGGGCAAGCAACAGAGAAAGGCATTTCCACAAGAAAGCAAGAATAGAGCACAGGCTCCTCTAGAGTTGGTGCATGCTGACTTGTGTGGTAAGATGCCTACACAGGCCTTGGGGGGATCTTCTTATTTTATGTTGATTGTCGACGACTACAGTAGGAAGATGTGGGTGTACTTCCTTCATGATAAGGCTCAAGCTTTTGGTAATTTTAAAGAATGGCTAATAATTGTTGAGAATGAAACAGGGAAAAGTGTGAAGAAATTTAGAACAGATGGTGGTGGTGAGTTCAACTCAAAGGAGTTTGAAGGTTTTTGCAAGAGCAAAGGGATCAAGCGTCAATTGACGACGCCTCACACACCTCAACAGAACGGTGTTGTGGAACGCAGGAATCGCACCATTATGGAGATGGCAAGATGCATGCTAAAGGGCAAGGGATTGCCTAACCATTTTTGGGCTGAAGCTGTTAATACTGCAGTCTACATTCTAAATCGGAGCTATACAAAGGCTCTCAAGGGAAAAACACCTCATGAGGCTTACACTGGTAAGAAACCATCTGTCTCACATTTCAGAATTTTTGGATGTGAATGTTATGCACATGTTCCAGATGAGAAGAGAAACAAGTTACAACCAAAAAGCAGAAAATGTATCTTCTTGGGTTATAGTGATGAGCAGAAGGCTTACAAATTATATGACCAAGAGGCAAAGAAGATCATCGCGAGCCGTGATGTGGTGTTCAAGGAGGAGCCACATACAGTGGAGGAGGAGAAGGCAAGTTCTTCCACTTTATCATCAAGCGAAGAAGTAGTCCATTATGAACCTGTCCCGAGAGCTATCCCTATCCTTAAGGAGGAGGAAGCATCATCTTCAGATGATGAGGAAAAAGTTCACCAACCTGACATCACCCCATCGGAAAAGCCATTGCCGCGCTGGGTGAAGCAGCTCTATGACCACAATAATCCTATGCATGCATCTGTTGAGGAGAAGGCAGACGGACCAAGGAGGTCTCAGAGAATAGAGGAGCAAAGGAGGGCTTTTTCTCACATAGTCAATATGGCCTTGATGGTTGAGATTATGAGAGAAGTAAAGGAGCCAACTGACTTAGAAGAAGCACTTGCAGATCCATCATGGAAGGCTGCTATGCAAGCGGAGTATGACAGCATAATGAAGAATGACACTTGGGAGCTAGTGGATCGACCATCAAAGCGGAAGGTTATTGGCACCAAGTGGATCTGGAAGGTAAAGTACAAGGCTGATGGTACCTTAGAAAAGTACAAAGCTAGACTGGTTGCCCAAGGATTTTCACAAGTTGAAGGGTTTGATTTTCAAGAGTCATTTGCCCCAACTGCCAGAATGACCACTATTCGCATGGTACTTGTAGTGGCTGCCCATGAGAAGTGGCCATTATACCAAATGGATGTTAAGTCAACATTCTTAAATGGTGACCTCAAGGAGGAGGTGTACGTGGCTCAGCCACCAGGGTTTGAGGCCCCCCATTCTGAGAACAAAGTGTGTAAACTGAAGAAGGCATTGTATGGGCTGAAACAAGCCCCCAGAGCATGGTACCAGCGGATAGATAGGTTCTTTTTAAACCTAAACTTCAAAAGATGTGCCTCAGATGCTAACTTGTATGTTTACAAGGATGGTAAAAAGTCTGTAGTGATTGTCCTATATGTGGACGACCTTCTTATTACAGGTGACTATGAAGATATGATCAACCAAACTCGAAAGGCTTTGAGTTCTGAGTTTGAAATGACAGACTTGGGCTTGCTGCACTATTGTTTGGGGATTGAAGTCTGGCAAGAGCCAGGAAAGATCTTCATCTCTCAGAAGAAGTATGCATGGGAGATCTTGAAGGCATTTGGCATGACCGAGTGCAAGGAGATAGCTACACCTATGGAGGTGAATGCAAAGTTATCCGTCGAGGATACATCAGCACTAGCAGACATTGGGAGGTATAGGAGGGTGGCTGATCTACTTGTGTAACACCAGACCAGATATCAGTTTTGCTGTTGGTGTTTTGAGCAGGTTCTCAAACAAACCTCATGAGAGTCATTGGAAGGCTGGGATGCGGGTGCTCAGATACTTGAAGAAAACTCTTGACTATGGTATTACATACAGTTTCGGAACTTCTCTTGTGGGGAACTGTGACTCAGATTGGGCAGGAGACATTGATTCCAGGAAGTCAGTTTTTGGTTATTGTTTCTCTTTGGGTTCAGGAATTTTCTCTTGGATTAGTAAGAAGCAACCAACAGTGGCATTGTCTTCTACCGAATCAGAGTACAAGGCAGCTTGTTTTGCTGCATGTGAGGCCATATGGTTGAGAAGGATTCTATGGCATATGGGAGTGCAGGATGAAGAACCAACTGTGATGAGATGTGACAATCAGAGTTGCATCGCCATTGCCAAAAATCCAGTGTTTCATGCACGCACCAAACATATAGAGATCCAGTATCACTATGTGCGTGATTTGATGGAGGATGGGATAGTGGAATTGGTCTACTGTCCAACAGAGGAGAATGGAGCAGATATCTTCACCAAAGCACTTACGAAGGATTTGCTTCAAGTTCATCTTCAAAGACTCGGCATTGGGCCAAGGAGATAGTTCACCTATGGGTGGACATTGAGGGGGGGTGTTAGATATGATCAATGCCCCACCCTCATTAGGTGCTACCAATGATCCATGGTGCTCAAAGTTGTAAGGCCCCCATTATGAGGAGAAGCCAAGTGTGAGCCCGGACATTGGTGGAGTCCTGACTTGTATATCAGATGAGGTCTATGTGACCGGATGGCAAAAAGGTGACCATTGTGGGTCTAATCTTTGGGTTAGATAGAGTGGTTAAGCTGGTAGCAACTCGAGGCACATTGCATCGAGTTGCGGTGTAAGGGAGTTAAAAGGGGCCGACTAGTGGAGGCTCATATGGTAGGTCGGTCAGCAGGCCGACCTAACGACCTTCGCAGGCTATAAAAGCTAAACCCCTTCGCAGCCATCACTCACTCATCTTTCACCCAGTCAGAGTTGTTGTTCTAGCTAGCCTTAAGCTCTTCACCTATCTTCTGTCTAGATTTCCATCTAAGCTTCACACAGTGGAAGTGCACGGGTGGACAGAGCCATCTTTGTATCAGTTGTTTGGAGTTAAAGAATTTACTGATTCTCCTCTTATCTGTTGTGTACTCTCTATCTCTTTCTCAGATTCTGTTCGCTGCGCCGTGTAATATTTTACAGAAGTCTCTTCATCCTTTACTTCAGCACACACAGTATGATGAGAGTAAAGATGTGCCTAGATTGGTGCCTCGTAGCCATTTTTCTTAAAGTCACTAGGCTCGTGCGACTACAAAAATTTTCGTCAAGCTTGGTGAGACTGAGAATCCTTGTGTTGCTCTTTTGGATCATGGTTTCGAGAGTAATGTCATAATCGCGCATGCGTGCGGCCAAAAACATTACAGAAGATTTATATGTTGCTTGTCCAAATCTAAAGATTTCTATTGGAGATGTGGGTGAGTCTTATCATTTTTTTGTACAAAACTCTTGTTCTTATCCTATTATTTTGGGACAGCCATTTGTTGCTGAGTCTCGGATGGAGACTAAAGTTCTAAATGATGGGTCTCATTCGAAGTAAGGATGGAAAGAGAGCTATCCAGTTCATGACCATTTGTATCAATCATCAACAGAATAAAGATTCTTTGAGGGATTCCCCTCTTCTAGTAGGAGAACTAGATTTTAACTAGGTACCACTGTCTTGTGACATGATGGTGGTACGAGTCAGGGAAAGCTCTCGCCTCCTAGCAGCGACAGTTTTTCGTCATGTGTTTATGGTATATCCACTGAAAGTACTTTGTGTTTTTAGCATATTTCAGACATGCCTAGAGCTGCAAGGCAGTATGTAAAAAGAGAAGAAAAAGAATTCATGATTCAAGGTGCTTTGCAGGAGAATATTGAATAGATGGTCTCCATGATGGTCTCTCTTGCTCAGATATCATGGAAAAACTTTTGGTATTGCTAAATGCTAACAATCAAGAGTTATCATATGTCTTACAGGTCCGTTCTTTGGTGATGTATTGTTAAATTGTTGATTTCATGCTTTAAAAGAAGTTGGGTCCTGAGGATTCTCAGCAAAAAGTATTTCTTGCTGACATATTTTAGCAGAAAGATTTGGGTGTTGCTATTTATACACAACAAAATTTGTGTTTACCAAGGTATTTTCATCAAGTGGTGAAATTTGCAAGTTGTAGTAATGAAGCCAGAGTTAAGACAAAATATAAGATAGTTGGCAAGAAGGTTAGACCAGTTGCAGGACTGCTACCTTTAGACAGTTGACGAGATGATTAGGAGAGCTGCTATGAAACCTCCTTTGCGATATCCTATAGGTATCAGAAATAAGTTTTCAAGTTGAGACATTGAAAGAGATGAAGATTGGGACCAAAGATTTTTTGCTTTCTGAAGAGGTAATATTTTTTTAGGAGATGTTATGGACAGATGAAAAAGATTTTGCTTTCCTTCTATAGGACATTGGATGTGTTGATCCTAGGGTTGTGATGCCTATGATTATTTTTACCATTCCGCATGTCCCTTGTAATCTACGGCCTATTCTTGTGCTACCAAGGGCTCACTTGTGCAAATTGGTAGAGCCTTTTAATGAGCGGATCAGGATGGGAATTCTAGAGCCATCTTCAGCTCTATATTCCAATATGTGGTTCACAATTCCTAAGAAGAATGGGACACTCAGATTGATAGAGGACCTACAACAAACAAGGTCACTATTTGAAATGTTGGTGTTGGACCTATTGTGGATGAGTTCACTGAATCTTTTGTTGGACATGCTATCTATTCACTCGGCATTCTTTATTCTGGATATGACCAGTTATAGCTTGCCCTTGAGAGTAGAGATTTGACTACGATGAAGACTCCCTCAGGCATTGTTCAAATGTGTACGCTTGTGCAAGGAGCTACTAATTCGGTTGCCCACATGATTAATGGGATGAACAAGTTTCTATGACATTTTATTCTTGAGCTTACTATTCCTTTAATTGATGATTTTCCTATCAATGGTTGTTTGGAAGGAGAAAAAGATGATTCTTTAGATGACCATGGATGCACATTCTTTGTAGCTTCACATATTAGAGATGTTGAGAATATTCTTTGCAGGCTGGGGGAAGTGAATTTGACCTTATCACGGTTGAAGCCTAGTTTTGGAGCTAGAGAAGTTTTGATTTTTGGACATATGTGTCGATATTATGGCAGGATACCTTCTCTTGCAAAGGCTGATGCCATAGAGAAGATTGCGAGGACTTGCTCTTCTACTTTGGAGGTTCGCAGGTTTCTTGGAGCTTGTGTGTTCTATCTTATTTGGATTTCTCATTTTGCTCATATTGCAAATGATCTCTACTAGCTTTTGAGAAAAGTGCAACGTTTTTCTTGGGAGATAAAACGTACCAAATCCATGCGGAAACTCAAGAAATTATTGAGAGGTGCTCCAACTCTTCAAAAGGCAAATTATGAGTGTGGGAGACCTATTGTTCTTACTATTAATACTAGTCCTATCGGCATTGGATGTGTTGGAAACTCATTCAATACTAATCCTATTGGCATTGGATGTGTTGGAAACTGCGAGGAAGACGAGAGACAAAAGGAAAAGAGGAGAGAAGAGAGATATGAGACACTGGAAGTGGAACCCCAGAAGTGTGTCAACTGAGCACACATGATAGGAATATATAGAGGGGACCTGGGGCGCTATATATAGATAGACTATATATAGCTAACAGGATGGGCTATGGGCCAAGATGATGTAGATGGGAATAGGTATGCTATTCGGTTTGGGGTGAAAGTTCTAAATGAACGGTAACGAATGTATCCACAAGTTAAAAGAGAGGCCTTGCGAGTTGTCACGACTCTCAAGAATGATAGAGAGTACTTCATTGGTGCTACTGTGGTGATCGAGACTAATTGTTTGCCTCTTCTAGGTGTATAATCACGAGCTGTTATACTCTAGATATTTCCATGCTTAGGTGGATTGGATACATAAAATCCATGAATCCTGAGTTCAAGCACATAGTAGGTAAAGACAACCTAGTAGCTAATATGCTTTCACAAGCAAGGTATGATGATATGGATTTTTCTTGCATTGATGATGGTGATGATGGGGCTGATCTTCATCCATCCGTACTAATCATATTTGTCATGTGTCTGCTTTGGAAAGATTTGTTGAGACTTTGTGTATAGGAGAGTATTTGCAGATTGGTCGTTATTTGAGTACTATGTCTAGATAGGATGGATGGACTGATGCAGACTTCAAGAAGATTAGAACAAAACCTTATCGTTTTTTCTTGCGAAGTGGGCTACTTTGAAAGCATCCACGAAAGTGAAAAGGATAGACATTGAGAGTTGTTTGTAATAGAGCCTCACACGTGCAGATCATGAAAGATTTATAATGAAAGTCTTTAGGCTGTGGGCATCGAGCTCTTTGGGCAACCTATGAGAAGATCAAAGAGCACTATCGGTGGAGAGGCATGTATAGAGATATCTCACAGTTTGTTGAGACATGTGCTGATTGTTAGTTGTTCTCTTCAGTGAGATATAGAGATGAGCTTCATCTTACCTACCTGCTATGTATTCATCACAAGTGGGTTCTTGATTTGATTACTATGCCTGTTGGTTTATGGCAGATGCGCTATATTAATTTGGCATGAAAAGATCTCACAAATCAAGTGGAAGGAAGAGCATTACAAACAAAATCTACTTCATTGGTTTGGAAGTTTCTATTGTAGGATGTTATTTGCAGGTATCTTTTTCTCGAAAAGTTACTGCAGATAGAGGTGAGTTGGATGCTGATGAGACTAAGGAGTTTTGCTCTTGCCTTGGCATTAAACTTGCTTTGAATTTAGCATATAATCGAGAAGGCAATGGAAAGAGTGAAAGAGTGCATATGATGATTGTGAAAGCCTTGGCTAGAGCATGTGGTGGATGGGTTTGAGAGTAGCCTAGGCTGTTGCCTTATGCCTTATGGGTTGATCGCACTACTCACAGTGTGACTAGAGGTCACATGCCAAGTGAGTTGATGTATGGGCAAAAGCCAGTGATGCCTATAGAGACTTGCACACTTACTTGGAGTGCTTTATCGTGGCAGCAAAAAGAGATGACTAGAGAAGATCTTTTGGCTCTCCATATTCGTCCATTGGAAAGAAGACCTGAAGATATTGAAAGAGCAATTCAAAAGCTCAAAGAGGCCAAGATTCGCAACAAAGACCACCTTGATAGTAGACACAGATTGAGGCCGAAAAAGATTAAAAAGCGAGATTGGTTGTTGGTTTATGACAGCGGTCTAGACAACTAGTATTGTGCTATGCACAAGGTTTCCAGACGATGGTTTGGGCCCTACTTGGTGCAACATGTTCATGACAATTCTACATATTCCTTAGCAGAGCTTGATGGTACGGCCTTGCGGATTTCGGTTGTAGGGAAGAGAATGAAACTATTCAAGGGAAGAGATGATGCAACCTATACAGTAGTTGAGGAGTTGGATGATGTGATTTACGATGAACTTGAACCAAGAGAGGATGAAGATGAAGATGTGGACATTGTAGATACTTTTATAGAAGATGAAGAGATTGCATTGACCGTAGAGCTTGGCGGAGATGAGGATGAGTATTTGTGGCCCGTCCCAAGGATGTTTAGGTTCGGAGGGGGCGGATGTCATGACGTTGTGCATCTACCATTGCAAATCTAAGGGCAGAGTTTTCTTCGCCAAGAATTTGATCACATTAGTCAGCATCATTTGGAATTTATTTTCCATTGTGTGTGTCTTTTTGTTTATGTACGAATACATATAGATAGGTTAGGCACATTGTTTTTAGTGCATTCATAAATTTTGAGGAGCATTGTTTGTTTTCTTGCAATCACATGGATCCAACATTGTAAAATTCTTGAATCATGAATGATTCGGCATGAGCTTCTGTTACAAAGCATATTTTTTATAATGCACATGCATGAAAAACAAGTCCTTATGAAGAGAAAATATGTTTTAAAGATGATACAAGTTGGATGAGGCAGAACTCTTAGACATGGATGGTCTTCACACTGTGTCAACCTTAGATGGCTCATTTTTGAGAGAATCTACATCAAGGCCCCATCCAAACTTCAAGGAAGCTAAAAGACCATGTAGGAGAGCATATTCTATTTTACAAATGTGGCGAGAACTTGAGGAAGAGCAAAGAACTGCATAGGCTAGGAATGACCTCGAGAATATGGTGGCCTTTGGAGGAGGTCCTATGGGGAGTTCTGAGAATTATGAGGAGATTGAGAGGGTGATTGCTAAAGGGCAAGAAGAGACATGATAATCAGGAGAGACCAACAGATGAGGAAACACATACAAATGGTTATACTCATGAGCAGCTACAATCAAAGAATATGGATTATAGGCCTTGGAAAGTTAATGAAACAATTGAAAGGATTAAAATACATGACACCAGGGAAGCATCTCAAAGACAAAGCCATGAAGGTGAAAGAGAGCATGTTTGACAGATTGTACAACGGCTCATGACAGACAATGAGATGAGGAGTCTTTCTTTTGCTCGTCATGCTCAGCATAGAGGTGCATGGATGGATGAGAACGAGAGGAAAAGAGAGCTTGATCTTCTCCTACAGCATCATGCAGTGTCGGGTTTTCCTCATCGATATCACCTGTAGTCCCTATTACAAGGAGGATTATTGCGGACATGAGGAATTAGTGAGGAGGAATATCCTTTTTCTTCATGAGGAGAGCTAGGTCAACTCAAACAAAGAAGGGCTATCAGTAGAATAAGGAAAGGATTCCACTTTAAACTTGAAACTGTTCTATAACGACAAGTTAAAAATAACCAAGAAGACACTCAGCAGAGAAATGCTCATCCAACCTGTTAGAGGAGACAGAGAGCAAATCAATCAGCATCCTCGGGGGGTTCACTATATACATATTCTCTATATAACATGCGTTCATGGCCTATTTATAAATATCCTAATCTATGAATTTTTTTTCAATAAAACACAACCCTTTTCTATTCAATCTGTAAGTAACCCCTTTATATGACACCCTTCTGTATGTAAAAAATGTATAAAAATGGTGTTTTAAAAACCCCTTATTTTGAACTCACGTTATATATACATATATTCATGAGTGACCCCCCCGAGTCTGCATCCTAGTTGCCAAATAACAATGTTCTAGGTAGTATAGCCACTTCCATAGATGTGGCAACAACCTCCACAAACCCCCTCACGTGAATCATGTGTGACACCTGGTGAACCCGACGTGAAAGTGTCGCTTTTGATTATGGAGGTGGGAGACTCGTCGAATACTCCATCCACTTCATCATTGAGTGCTTCTTCCTTTTGGACTAATGAGATGAAGAATTTATTGCAAACTCTTTCTTCAGTCATTATGATGCAGAATCAACATATGCAGTTATCTATGCAGTAATAGTAGCAATTACATCAGCAACAATTGGATCAACAACGAATGTTGCATCAAGAACAAGAGCAGACGCATGTTGCAACCAAGGTGATTGAGGTTGTGGTAAGTGAGCACAAATTATATGATGGCCGGAATATTTCAACTTATCTTAAAACATTTGAAAGCCAGATGCACTTCTTTGGAGTTCCTACCAATAGGAGCAACTATCTCTTACAGCTTGTCACGGTTGCTTTGAGGGTCAGAGTGACTGATTTATTTGTGCAAGTTTCAAAATGGAATGTCTTCAAGAAGGCGTTGAAAGATGAATATTTTATGGAGGATTATGGAATTGCTACACAAAAGACTTTCACGGAATGGGTCTATCAATCCAACAAAGGTCTTGTTGCTTCCGAGTTATTGCGCGAGTTTGAAGCATGTTGCTTCTTGAAGACTGTACGCAACCTATGGGATTGAAGAGGGATCCACATTGACAAAGAGGCGGACATGGAAGGCTCGATTGCAAAACGTCATGCAAACACCTCTAGCGATGTGTTCTCCTTCCTCGACTTCGCCTACTACTCATGTTGCTTCCACTTCTTGTCCTACTTCACATCTTGTGTCTATGCCTACTTCTATGCCTATGCCTATGCCTATTCCTACTACAGTTGTTAGACCATCTTCCAAACTGACTGTTGACATGGTGGAAGAAATTTCAAAGAACTTGAAAGACCTTCAAATTAAGACGACTAGAAGAGAACAACAACTAGTTAACCGAGCTCCAATTTCTGCCCCATTCTCTTCTACTCCTATGAATACTTCCAGAAATGATCGTGTTTGCCGTTGCATATGGTGTGATAGTCCAGACCATGAGTGGAAGGACTGTCAAGACTTTGAAGAGGTGAAAAGGGTGAAGTTGGTTGTCTCGAAGGATAGGATGATATGTTTCGGAGATACAGAGCAACCACTAAGAACAAATTTTGGCAAAGGAGGTATGAAGAAATTATTGGAGGAATCTCTTTTACACTCTTCTTATGTGATACAAGGGGCAGCAAGAGAAGCTGCTGGGTATAGTCTTCTATTGGAGCAGTTGTCAAAAGATAAGTACCTATTTAAGAAAAGTGCAAAAGAGATAATGATCAACCTGAAGGATCAAGGAAGGCAACTAGGAGCAGTGAACCAGTTCTTCAACCCTCTTCTTCCAGACCGGAGCAGGGTATGGGTGATGTAAAAAAGCCAAAAGTACAAGAAGAACAGAAGACGCCAAAGAACACAATATTAGTGAGTTTTGGAATCTCCCAATTCCCATTTTTTGAATACTAAAAAGATGGCACCTGGATAACATGCCCATAAGTTTCTCAAAACCATATGATGTGACCTATCATTGGAATGTGCTTGAAAAATGGAATCTATTGAGCTATAGAGTGCTCGATTTGTAATTATAGTGTTCAAGTTATGACAAATCGAAAGATTTGACCACGTGTCCCAAACTTATGGAAAATTCCCATATTCCCCAATATGGTGTTAAAGACAAAGGATTCAAAGCTGAAAAAGCAACCTAGATTCAAGCTGTTATCCCACATCGAGATGACCACGGACTTGAAAAATGTACTTGAGGTATGAATTATTAATTAGAATGATAAATAGTACTTCATTAGTGCTGCTATGTGGTGATCGATATGATACATCCTGTGCAGTCAAGGAGTTGGATGATGCGATTTACGATGGACTTGAGCCAGGAGAGGATGAAGATGAAGATGTGAACATTGCAGATACTTTTACAAAAGATGAAGAGACTACATTAACTTTTGATCTTGGCGAAGATGAGGATGGGTAGTTGTGGTCCATTTGGAGGATGTGCACATTTGGAGGGGGTGGATGTCGTGATGCTGTGTGTCTACCAATGAAAATCTAAGGGCAGAGTTTTTTGGGCCAAGAATTTGATCACATTAGTTAGCATCGTTTGGAATTTATTTTCCATTGTGTGTGTCTTTTTGTTTATTCATTAACACATATATATAGGTTAGGAACATTCTTTTCAATGCATTCATAAATTCTGAGGAGCATCATTTATTTTCTTGCATTACGTGGATCGACATTGTAAAATTCTCGAATCATGAATGATTGCGCATGAGCTTCTATTACATAGCATATTTTTTATCATGCACATGCATGAAAAATGGGTCCTTATGAAGAGAAAATATGTTTTGAAGATGGCACAAGTTGGATGAGGCTGAACTCTTAGCCCTGGCTGGTCTTCACACTGTGTCAACCTTAGATGCCTTGTTTTTGAGAGAATATACATCAAGGTCCCATCCAAACTTTGAGGAAGCTGAAAGACCATGTAGGAGAGCATCTTGTATTATACACATGTTGAGAAAGAACAAAGAACTGCATAGGCTAGGAATGACCTTGATAATATAATGGCCTTTGGAGGGGGTACTATGGGGAGTTCTGAGAATTATGAGGAGATTGAGAGGGTGATTGCTAAAGGAAAGAAGAGACAGGATAATTAGGAGAGACCAGCAGATGAGGAAACACATACAAATGGTTATACTGATGAGTAGCTACAATCAGAGAACATGGATTATAGGCCTTGGGAAGTTAATGAAACTATTGAAAGGATTAGCATACATGACACCAGGGAACCATCTCAAAGCCAAATCCAAGAAGTGAAAGAGAGCATGTTTCATAGATTGTATAATGACTCATGATAGACAATGAGATGAGGATCCTTTCTTCTACTAGTCATGCTCAGTATAGAGGTGCATGGCTAGATGAGAATGAGAGGAAAAGGGAGCTCGATCTTCTCCTACAGCACTGTGCAGTGTCGGATTTTGCCCATCGACATCGCGTGTAGTCCCTATTACGAGGAAGATTTTTGCGGACAGGAGGAATTAGCTAGGAGGAATGTTGTCTTTCTTCAGCAGGAGATCTCCGGTCAACTCAGACGATAACCTAGTAGCTAATATGCTTTCACGAGCAAGGTATGATGATATGGAATTTTCTTGCATTGATGATGGTGATGATGGGGCTGATCTTTCAACCATGCATACTCAGCATATTTGTCATGTGTCTACTTTGGAAAGCTTTGATGAGACTTTGTTTATAGGAGAGTATTTGTGCAAATTTGTCGTTATTTGAGTACTATGTCTAGACAGGATGGATTTACTGATGCAGACTTCAAGAAGATTAGAAGAGAAGCTTATGGTTTCTTCTTGCAAAGTGGGCAGCTTCGGAAGCATCCACAAAGGCGAGGAGAACAACCATTTAGAGTTTTTTGCAATAGAGACTCACAAGTGCAGATCGTGAAGGAATTTCATGAAAGTCTTTGGGTTGGGCATCGAGCTGTTTGGGCAACCTATGAGAAGATCAAAGAGCGTTATTGGTGGAGAAGAATGTATAGAGATATCTCACAGTTTGTTGAGACATGTGCTGATTCTCAGTTGTTCTCTTCAGTGAGGCATAGAGATGAGCTTCATCCTACCTACCCGCTATGTATTCATTACAAGTGGGTTCTTGATTTGATTACTGTGCCTCGTTTATGGCAGATGCACTATATTGTTTTGGCACGAGAAGATCTCACAAATCAAGTGGAAGGAAGAGCATTACAAAACAAAATCTACTTCAGTGATTTATAAGTTTCTGTTGGAGGATGTTATTTACAGGTATGGATGTATTGGAAAAGTTACTGCAGATAGAGGTGAGTTGGATGCTGATGAGGCTAGGGAGTTTTTCTCTTGCCTTGCCATTAAAATTTCTTTGACTTTAGCATATAATCAAGAAGGCAAGGGAAAGAGCAAAAGAGCCCATCCGCTGATTGTGAAAGCCTTGGCCAAAGCATGCAGTGGACAGATTCAAGAGTGGCCTAGGCTATTTCCTTATGTCTTATGGGTTGATCGCACTACTCATAGTGTGACTACATGTTATATGCTAGCTGAGTTGATGTATGGGCAAATGCCAGTGATGCCTATAGAGACTTGCACACTTACTTGGAGTGCTTTACCGTGGCAGCAAGAAGAGATGACTAGAAAATATCTTTTGGCTCTTCATATTCATCAGTTGGAAAGACAACCTGAAGATATTGCAAAAGCAATTCAAAAGCTCAAACAGGCTAGGATTGGAAACAAAGACCACCTTGATAGTAGACACAGATTAAGGGCTAAAGAGATTAAAGAGAGAGATTGGGTGTTGGTCTATGACAGCAGTCTAGACAATGAGTATAGTGTTATTTGCAAGGTTTCCAGACGGTGGTTTGGGCCCTATTTAATGCAGCATGTTCATGACAATACTACATATTCCTTAACAGAGCTTGACAGTACGACCTTCTTGCCCATTCCGATTGCAGGGAAGAGAATCAAACTATTCAAGAGAAGAGATGATAGAGCCTATGCAGTCGAGGAGTTGGATGATGCGATTTATGAATGGACTTGAGCCAGGAGAGGATGAAGATGAAGATGTGGACATTGCACATACTTTTACAGAAGATGAAGAGATTACATTGACCATCGAGCTTGGTGGAGATGAGGATGGGTAGCTGTGGCCATTCGAAGGATGTGTAGGTTAAGAGGGGGCAGATGTTGTGACCCTGTGTGTCTACCATTGCAAATCTAAGGGCGGTGTTTTTTCACCAAAAATTTGATAACATTAGTCAGCGTCATTTGGAATTTATGTTCCCTTGTGTGTGTCTTTTTGTTTATGCACGAACACATATAGATAGGTTAGACACATTCTTTTTAGTGCATTCATAAATTTTGAGGAGCATTGTTTCTTTGCTTGCATTACATGGATCTGACATTGTAAAAATCTCGAATCATGAATGATTGGGCATGAGCTTCTGTTGCATAGCATATTTGTGCTAATGCACATGCATGAAAAACAGGTTCTTATGAAGAGAAAATATGTTTTGAAGATGGCACAAGTTGGATGAGGCTGAACTCTTAGGCCTCGCTCCGTCTTCACACTGTATGAACCTTAGATGCATTAATTTTTAGAGAATCCACTTCAAGGCCCCATCCCAACTTCGAGGAAGTTGAAAGACCATGTAGGAGAGCATCTTCTATTGTACAGATGTGGCAGGAAGTTGAGGAAGAACAAAGAACTGTATAGGCCAGGAATGACCTTGAGAATATGGTGGCCTTTTGAGGAGGTCCTATGGGGTGTTCTTAGAATTATGAGGAGATTGAGAGGGTGATTGCTGAAGGGCAAGAAGAGATACAGGATAAGCAGGAGAGACCAGTAGATGAGGAAACACATGTAAATGGTTATATTGATGAGTAACTACAATCAGAGAACATAGATTATAGGCCTTGGGAAGTTAATGAAAGAATTGAAAGGATTAACATACATGACACTAGGGTAGCATCTCAAAGACAAAGCCAAGAAGGTGAAAGAGAGCATGTTCGACAAATTGTACAATGGCTCATGACAGACAATGAGATGAGGAGCCTTTTTTCTGCTTGTCATGCTCAGCATAGAGGTGCATGGCTGGATGAGAACGAGAGGAAAAGGGTAGCGTGAAGTGTCACATTTTTCTCATCGACATTGCCTGCAATCCCTATTACGAGGAGGATTTTTGCAAACAGGAGGAATTAGCGAGGAGGAATGCCTTTTTTCTTCAGTAGGAGAGCTAGGTCAACTCAGACAAAGAAGGGCTGTCAGTAGAATAAGGGAAGGATTCCGCTTCTGACTTGAAACTGTTCTACAAGGTCATATCAATAATAACCAGGCAGACACTCAACAGAGAAATGCTCATCCAACAGGTCATAGGAGACAGTCAGCAAATTGACCTGTATTCGAGTTGCCAAATAACAATCGACCTGTATCCGAGTTGCCAAATAACAATGTTCCAACACAAGGAACTTTAAACACTTTTCCATATAGTAAAAACAAAGAGATTTTCTAGATACTTATCAAAGTATCTAGAAAAAGCCTCAACTAGTAAAAGTGGAACACTTTACAAGTTGTGATCTAGTAAAATATATTTCTATATAGAAATTTTTTAAAATTTCTAGTTGATGATCTAGTAAAATATTTCTAGATAAGAAAAATAGTTGAAACTATAGATATAGTAAAATTTTCCTATACAAGAAAACTAGTTGGAATCATTAATACAAGCCATTATCACACTCATATATCATATTAAGAAAACTAATCACGATTTGTTCACAATGTTGTATTATTAGCAATAGAATTGTGATTGAATTCACTAAAAAAGTTGTCTTGAACACTACATTCTCTCTGTAATGAAGGTGGGAAAAGCATGGATTTTATATGGAAAATAGATGGGAAAATAGTAGGGAAATGTGGGAAATGTGGGGGACTATATAAGTCAACCCCAAAAGGATTGTAAGGTACCTATTTGATTTGACATCTAATCTCCAACTCAATCGGCTTCCTTCCTCACCTGTGCTCTCTCTCAATTCACGCTATTCCTATCTCCCCTTCCTTCTCTATATTCCCTTGCCTTCCATGGCTTTCCTCCATCGCCCAGTTCCCCTTCATTGCATTGGTATCAGAGCCTAAAATTCTGGCACCTACAGAGCAGCTTTGCATCGATGGACAGAACTATTGTTATCTAGGTGAACCAAGCGGAATCCAGCACGTGAAAGAGAGTGCAGGTCGATTGGAATCAAGGCACTCAGGGTGGCCAAACTCCCTCATGCACCGATTCCACTTGTGAGCCATTCCGTTTGCTTCCGCCAATCACGAACTCAACATTTCGTTTGGAGAAACCAGCAGCCTCGCTTCAGCTGTCACTTCTCAGCCTCACATCACCCTCACCATTCTTTCCATTCGCTACAGTTTCGTCTGTCTTTTTTTTCTGTTCACGTCACTGTTACTGCCTGCCACCATCTTCACCAATGTTGCTCGACCACAAGGTAGTAATACGCCATCTCCTCCGGAATATGCCATCTCCACCGGCCTGCAATCTCCACTGCTCCACCATCGCACCATCTCCACCGGACTGACAATCTCTTCGCACCTGTTCGGTGCACCCCTTGTTGTCATATGCTGCCGTGATTCCGTCGTTCCTCCGCCACCGTTTCCATCACTTGCCCACGCCTTTCGCTGGCCACCGTTTCCGCCACCATTTTCATACCTTAGACTTATTTTCTAATCTATTTCCTAAGGTTAGTAAGGTTAGTTACCTTGAGGGATAATTAACTCGTTAATTGTGAGTTAGTTTAGTTAGTCTAGTCCTAACAGTCCTAGTTAGGCTAGGACAGTCCTAACGGTCCTAGATAGGCTAGGACAGTCCTAGAAGTCCTAGCTAGGCTAGGACAGTCCTAAAAAAAAACCCCTCTTTTAGGGCACTTCTACAGCCGTGTTTTGGGCCCTTCTCAGCCACCTTTGTGGCTCATTTCGAGCATTCTCTCCATCCTCTTCACCGAGTTTTCTTCAAGCCTCTTCATCGACTCCATTGCGCACTCATGGCCCCCAAGCATGCACCCCGATCAGATGAGACATTTCAGCATGGCGATGATGTTGCTCAGCAGGAGTAGATGCTAGTTACAGAGGGTCTACCTCCCTCACAGCCAGTTCCTGCTATGCCTATAGACACATAATTTTTGGATGCATTGGCCTTGATGCTTCAGGGGGCTTTTCAACAGATGGGTTAGCAGTTGGGGTAGCAGCTCACCACTGCTATGGCTATGCACGATACAACTATCACCTAGATGGGTCAGAACATTAGGCAGCACATCACTACTGCCATCAGTATGCATGATAAGGGTAAGTAGGCCGCACCCCAGCACGGGGATCAGTCGGATAGCCAGGGTGATTTTCCTGACCCAGGCAGGGGATTTATGGCTGATGGCCGTCGCACTTATGGTGCTGGTTCTATGCATGCACCCCAGTATAGGGATTATGTTGACATAGATGATGCCTTGCCCGTGCCGCCGAGCACTTCTTTTTTTGATTCCAGGACGCCATTTGGTTTGTAGATTTCATCCGTCCATTTTGGGCCGGCCTACTGGCATATTTCCACCCACGACGAGCATGCTTGGATTGGGTGTTGGGTTTCAGGGTAGTTGGGAGAGAGGCCAGTCCTCTTCTCAGCCTTTTTCTATGCCACCCACTCACCGAGATTGTTTAGGGTATTCCACCCACACAGATTTAGACAAACACTCAAGTGGAGGGGCAAACAGATGGAGCAACACCCATTTCAACTCAAGACAAGAATCAGACATAGCAAGAAATGGACTGCTATGAGAATGATAGAGAGAAAGCTTAAAGATAGTTTGTAAATACCATATATCAGATTCAGCAACCAGTTTTGTACATTGCTTTCATCTACCAAACAAATGGCTACAAGAACTTAATATAGAGTACGAGACTATAGTTATGAAGACCTAACTTCCATTTCACAAGACATATTGGGTAAAATCCGATTCAGCAACTTCCTAACAAAATCCAACTGAGTAGAACTATGACTAAGCAAGATCCGACTAAGCAGCTATTTACTAGATCTAGATTGAGCTTCAACACATGGCACAATCTAGTGGTGGATTTTGAAGAAATCAGACTTGGATCCACACATCCCTTGATCGGGCAAAATGCTGGCCATAACAAAACACTGCTACTACATCAGTTCTCAGGAGGAAGATCAAAAACTTGCTCAGCTTGCATAGTGGAAGTGACATCACTTTTAGGAACATCCACCCCTGCAAACTCCTCCGCCTCTGCTGGATCTGTAGTTACTGGAATAGAAGCTAGGTCTACAACATCCTCATCAGGAATCTCTGGTTCTAGTGCTAATACATCCACCACTACTGTCTTCATAGTCAACTGATGCTTTAGCTCCTGCACCTGCTGCATCCAATGCCCTGAAAATATATTCACATCTGAAGTAATACACAAAAAAAAAATCTTGGTTGCATCATCTGTTCCTATTTAACAGTTTCAAGAATATCATGCTGTATCAGAGCTAAAGTAGGAAGATCCAAATGAGGTGGTCTCCCCTGAAAATTTTTTAACCTGAACCCATTAATAGGTTTTTCAACTCGTGTGCCAAACTCATCAGCAACCACAAAGGTCCCCTGACCTAAATCTTCAATAATCTGATACGGCCCTTTATACCTCAAAGTAAGTTTACCTGGATGAGGTCCCAACCTAGTATTGTACACCATCACCCAATCACCAACTTTGAAAACCTTGAACTTAACATTCATGCTGACCCAAGCTTGTCTTCTTCTCTGAATGACTTCAGTGATATAAGAACTAATAAACCTATCCTCTTCCAACTGCATCAGATATTTGCATCTATGTTGAATAGACAACTTTGGACTCATCTTTTCAGTTGTTACCCTCAAACTAGGTACCACATATTCCATTGGTACAATAGTCTCTAACCCATAAACCAAACAAAATGGAGTCATACCTATTGTCACCTTAAAGGCTGTTTTGAAAGACCATAAAGCTGAATCCAATTTCTCATCCCAGTCCTTCTGATTTTCCACCACAATTCTTTTGAGGATTCTTATTAGTGTCTTATTAGTACTCTCTGCTTGACCATTTACCTGAGGATGTTAGGCTGTAGACTTCTTGTGCATAATCATATGAGTACTAGTCAAATCAACAATCACAACATTAAGGAAATGAGAACCTCTATCACTTACCAACTCCACTGGACATCCAAACTGTGTCATTATATTGTGGTAAAGAAATATGGCTACATTGGCAGCCTTATTATCCTTAAGTGCTACTGCTTCAACCCATTTTGTGCAGTAATCAATAGCAACAAGAATATACCTGCTCCCTCTTAGAGTGGTTGGCTTAACTAGTCCAACAAAATCCATGCCCCACTTTTGGAATGGTTCTAAGGGAAAAATCGGGTGATCAGATATTCTGTTTGCATTATCTGGCTAACCACTCTTTTGACAAATTACACAAATTTTGGCAAAATCAAATGCATCCTTCAATACAGTCGGCCACCATAATCCAGCCAGAAAAATTTTCTTCCCTGTAATCTCACCAGAAAAATGCCCACCTGCTGCACCATAATGTGCTTCTTGCAATACAGCTTTCTGTTCAAAATCTGGCACACATCTTCTTATTACCTGATCTATGCCTTTCTTATAAAGTGCTCCAACAATCACCAAAAAAGGCCTAGAATTCAAAACAAACTTTCTTCTTTGATCTGGGGTGAACTTAGTTGGTATAGTTCCATCAAGCAAAAATGATAACAATTGATCATACCAAGAATCCGATTTAGCAATCTGAACCTCAAAAAGTGATGCATCAGGCAATTCATCATCCGCACCAATGGGTGGTTCACATGTTTCCAGCCTACTAAAGTAATCTGCAATAGCATGTTGTTTCCCTGGGGTATGAACTATCACAAAATCAAACTCTTAGAGAGAGAGAGAGAGAGAGAGAGAGAGAGAGAGAGAGAGAGAGAGAGAGAGAGAGAGACACAGAGCCTGATAGTCCACATGAAAAAGGACCCTTTTCCCCAGTAAATAATGTCAGAATTTATTCAGAGAATAGATCATGGCTAAAGCTTCCCGTTCAGTCATAGCATAATTCCTTTCTATAGATGACAAAACCTTGCTAGCATAGTAAACTGGCCTATACCAGCCCTTCACCTTCTCTTGCATCAGAACTGCCCCAATTGCCATATCCGAGGCATCAACAAAAATATGAAAAGGTAAAGACCATTCTGGTGATTGCAAAACAGGTGCAACAGAAACCATCTTCTTCAATAACTGAAAGGACTTTTCCTGAGGCTCAGCCCACACAAAAGATACATCCTTTTTAGTTAAATGTGTCAATGGTACACACACATTAGCTAGATATCTGAGATACCTTGAATGCAATTTGATTTGTCCCACAAACCTCATCAACTCCTTGACATTAGTTGGAGATTTTGTTGATTGAATGGCTTCCACCTTCTTAACATCAATTTCCATCCCATCACTTGAAACCACATGATCTAATAAGATGCCACTTCTTACAGCCATAACACTTTTGTATGGATTCAAGGCCATTCTAAACTGTCTACATCTTTCCAAACATAACTTCAAGTGCATCAAATGTAAGTCTTTTTTACCAAACACTGAGAAATCATCAACAAAGACCCTCATAAAATCCTGTAGATATGGCTCAAATACCTTATGGGCCACAAAGTTGAAGGATGGTGGTCCATTTTTGAGACCAAAACTCATAACTATATACATGAATGCACCCCATTCTGTTATGAAATCAGTCTTATGCTGATCCTCTTTAGCAACACCAATCTGGTTATACCTTGAGAAGCCATCCAAAAAACTATACATTTCATGTCCCACAACAACATCCAACATTGCATCACAAAATGGCATTGGGAACGGATCTGTAATGGTAGCGGCATTAAGTTTTCTGTAGTCCACACACACCCTCAACTTGCTATTCTTCTTGGATACCACAATGATTGGTGATAACCATGTGACCTCACTTACAGGTTTAATAAAGCCAACAACCAGCAACTTATCTATTTCCTCCTTGACCTGTTTTGCAAAATTCGGATTCATACGATATCTTTGTTGCACAACTGGAACATCATTCTCTTTTAAATTGATATGGTGTTGGTGCAATTTAGGGTCAATGCCTTTTACTTATGAATACTCCCAAGCAAATACATCAATATACTCCTATAGCAATTTGATCAAATCCTCCAAAAACTGGCCTTCTACTTGGGCACTAACCTTTACCATTTTTGGCTCAGCATCAATCCCTAGATTGACCTCCTGCAACTCATCCTCTTTGACCCTACTGGAAGTGCCATACTTCTTCTGGTACGGTCCAGGAGTACTTACAGCGTTTTTGGAGGCTTTCCTTATTTGTACAAGACATTTTCGAGAAGGGAAAGCTGCTACATTTTATACAAGGCTTAAATCCCTCTCTGGCTCTGCTGATGTGAGAGCTCATAATCCTCAAACCATTGAGTGAGCAGCGCAGCTTGCTGAGGTGTTTGAGCCAAAATATGCTGGCAAGTACAAGCATTTGTCAGGTAGCTCCTATGGTACTGTTTATGAGGCTGACAGGAAGACAAAGTTTGCTGATTGGATCGATAAGAAATCAGCAGCTTCCCCCTTTCCATGATATCCAACAGTTACTCGGAGTAAAATGCCATATGCAAAGCCATACAGGCCCATGGATGCAAAGTCGGGTGTCAAATCCAGTTCTGGTTTTGACAAATCAGAAGTTAAACAACATTCCAGGGCCATAATGGACAATAGGAAAAAGTAAAATTTATGCTTTAGGTGTGGAGAGAAATGGACACCTGAGCACCGAGATGTGTGCAAAATAAAGAATGTCAGCCAAACTCAACATGATAATTGAATTATCAAATGATGATGAAGTGGCTGATGTAGCAGACCCCCATGATGTCTCTCATGAGGAATTGACAGGAGCTCATGATGCAGATGAATCTCTTGACACAGAAGCCACAAAGGGGACTGCATTTCCCTTTGATCCGGGTGGGGCTATTGAGCAAACCACTCGTGTGATGCATGAGATTGATATTCAGCCTACATGTGGCAGGAAAGGCCGTAAGCCAGCACTCTCTGTGTTGGAGCATCAACCTACAATGCCTTTTCATGTCAGAGGTGATGCTAATGGTAATGTCCCTGTGGATGATGACCAGATTTATTGGGATGCCCAATCTACACTGTATACCATCTCACTTCATGCCTTGATGGGTGCCAAAAGTGCTGACACAATCAGGTTGAAAGGAATGATTAATGGCAGATCTGTTCACGTATTGGTAGACAGTGGTAGCACTCACAGTTTCATTAATTGCAGAACATTGCAAAGAGTGGGATTGGTTGCTACAGAGATAGACCATGGTCTAAAAGTGGAGATAGCGAATGGACAGCATATGATCAGAAAACATTGTTGCCAGTATGCCAAGATCAAGTTCTTTGATGATTATGAGTTTGCAGGTGATCTTTTGGCATTGGATATGGGGCCAATAGATGCTGTCCCGGGTTGTGATTGGCTGTAATCATTGGGAAAAATCAGTATAGATTTGAATGCCTTATCTCTTGAGTTTTGCCACAAGGGTAGAACTGTTACATTGCAGGGATTGTGAATCAGAAATTGCAGGTCATTTCAGCAAGGCAGATTATGATGATGAGATAATGATCATTGTAAGAGCAAATCATGCAGATTGTGATGATGATGATAATGAGATAATAATCATTGTCAGGTAAAATCATGCAGAGTGTGCATAATATTGATCATTATGGGTCAGTACCTTAAATGGGATGAATTTGGTGCTAATCTAGCAGGTGCTTGATGGGGGTGATGATCACATGCAGTATTAGCTGTGGGAGGTCGTTTCAGCTGCTAGGTGTATACTGCAGTGCTACTCAACCACACGATGATGATGATGAGTACTCTCATCAAAATTAGTCATAGCTACTGTTGTGGTGATATGAGTGTTACTCTTAGCCTTATGATCCTGAAGATTTGATGCTACAACCTGTACAACAGTTCACCATCACAAATATTAATAAGCCAAGGTCCCTACCATCACAAGGCCTCTAATATTTTCCCATGTGGGAAAAGGGGTTCTTTTCCCTTGTTTTTCCTTATAGTGTTCAATATCATGAGCTTTTTCTCAGGAGGCACCACACACCTAGCTAGGTGTTTTTGGGGGCACGAGACTGCTGGCTTTCACCTCAGAGGCTGACTTGTGGTCCCTCCCTTGTAGAAGCTTATGATGTTGTAGTATTTTACAATGTGGGAATTATAGTGGGATTTTGTCTAAAACTCCATGTGCATCAGATAGTGTATACAATATAGAAATCCTTACTCAAAGCCAATTATTGCCATCATATATATAAACTACTACACATAGAACTGACCTTATGAGAGTCAAGGTGATGCATCGAGCCTGCAGTGTGACAGATGATCGAGAGGAGTACATGATCGTTGCTTGTGGCCTCCAGATTGCATCAATTGCACGATTTGATGTTGCCTTATCATCTGAGCTTGCTTCAAATTGTTGTTAATTGAACTTATCTAATCAACCAGCTACTGCAACTGCCTTAATGTGGCAGCAACTAGTCCAGCTCTAGCAAATCTCACATTGTGATGTTGATGCTGATCATGGTAGGACAATGATGCATGGAAATTCATGATACATGGATTCTACATGTGTTGCCCAGCTGGCAAAGCTCCTTGATGTAAATAATTAGTAGATAAACTATTTGTCACAGCTTGCATAGAGCTCTGGTTTGAATTAATCTAGTTTTGACAGGCTAGTACACATAGCGAACGTTAGATGAGAAAACCTCACACCATCCTAGTCCTTGAAATATTATCACGTTTTGAACATTGAGAGTGAGAAAACCTGAACACTAACGTACTCCCAGCTAGTGTTGTCCCTTTTCAGAGATAAGTAATTCATACTGTGAGTAACTAGGTGGTGTGCTCCTATTAATAATAGAGAGCATTGCTGTTAATATGGGATGGCAGAGGATGTTGGCTTGGTACTGCTGGAAGCTGAAGGGCTATAACCGAGCTTGGAGATGGAGTCGGAGACGAGTGCGTGTTCAAGAGTCAAGACCATTACATTAAAGCTAGCAAATTATTAGAGATAGGACTATCCTGAGCAGCTGAGCTGTTGCTGCTACTGAGCCCATTAAAGCTGGCAGACTATCAGAGACAGGAGTCAGGACTATCCTGAGCTTCTGTTGTTGCTGATGCCATATTTATTATATGTTGAGCCTTTCACTTCTCCAAGAGCAAGCCGCACAACACATCCAGGATCTCCCTCATCGATGGACAATCTTTTGGGATGTGGTTCATGCAGAGCAAAGCTATTTTCAGAACTCCATAAACTTCATCGAGATGTTCTGCTGATGAATCATTTTGATATCCATTGGGATGGAGCAATAAAGCTGGATCTATCACTCTCCACCAATCTTTTGCATTATATGCCGACTGTGAACCCATCCTCCCAGGTTCTCACTCTCATCACCATCAAACATCTTTTGCATTATATACAATTTACTGTTGTATATGGGATTCATCCCTACTGGAATTGATGTTATCCCATTGGCAATGTCATTGATTGTATTTATCTTCCTTTCACCATATGGCAAATTAGTCATGAGAACACCAAATTGCTAAAATTTGTCTAGCTATGATAGAAAGTCAGTAAAATACAAGTTTCTGATCATACCTTGCTGATGCCAAATTAATCCCCGGTTATGATCACGATCTTCCCATGCACATTCTCCTCGAGGACCTCATGGAAGAAGCGCAATAGCACACTGTGGAAGATGAGCAGGAGCCACAGGATAAAGACCTTAGAGAGGCCGCCAATGACAGGAAAGAAAAGGTTGAGGAAGCCCCACATTAAACCCTATTGCGTCGCTCAAAGCCAGGAGCTTGTGTCGATTCACAATCTGTGTCTCCCCACCATCGCGCACATAAACATCAGGCCTCTGCATTTGGGTATTGCACGCAAGTTATTTGAAGTAGTCGAAGCTACTTTGGCTGTGATTGGCTATCTGGGCAACATTACAATTCGTTAGTCGATAAGCTCCTCTAGTTCACTTTTCTATTTCCATTGGTGGATGCCATTTTTGTTCGCTTTGCCATTTCCATTGGTAGGTGCTATAGTCAAGTCCAGTCGCTTACAGTCATCTGCTACCATTTGGTGCCCTCTCCCCTTCGCTGTCTGTAGCCCAACTAGCTTCTGCCCTCATCCCTTTGCCACCTACGGCTTAGTCTGCTATCGTCATCCCTTCCCTATCTGCTATTCGATCCAACGTAATTTGCATCTATGGCATGTCGAGCTGAAGCCAGAGCTATGGAGTCGCCTACCCTTAGAGATCCTCTTGCACTCTGTCTTCCCCTGTTTGCCCTTCTTCTTCCTCTTCAAACTGCGCATCCTATCCCGAGCTATCTGTGCCTATCTCTCCTCTCGTGCCTTCTGGCTACGTTTTAAATCTTAAGTTAAATTAATAATTGTTCTAATCATTTCTAACTGTACCCATTCCTATTTCACCCATTCTTATGCATAAGTGCATAACTTGTGTTGGAATTCTATTGGCATAAGTGCATAAGTGACATGTAGTATGTACATTTCTTTGTGCAAGCTATAAGTTGTGTTGTACGACCATCTTTCAACTCACACCATAGTTTCTTGGAATCATTGTGTAGTCCACATGATACCCTTGATCTTAATGAGTTAGAAGATGAAATGGTGTTGGAATCCCAACCTGTTATGCCTAGTCCATTTCAATCTCTAGCTATGTCAACCCCACAACCATCAAGTAATGTTCCAAGTCCTCAACCCTCTTCCAACATCCCAAACCCTCTACCCTCTTCAAATGTACATGTCAACAACCCATCACTTGTAAGCTCTCTCATTGGACAGTCCTCTTCACAAAGAAATACTCCATCCTTGCAAAAAGTCTCTCCAACACCAACCCAAGCGGTGGAAGGGCCAACTGCTTGTACAAATAAGAATGAGATTTGGTATTCTTTCCAAATTTTCACTCTTCCTGACTATTATTAGGATAAATGAATTTCTTTGAATTGAGGGAATTTGAAGACTAAGCATTGGGTTGAAATTGCTCGAGATGTGAATGCAAGTTGTGGAATGGAATTCATGGAGACTCAATGCTAAAATAAGTGAAATAACTTAAAGAAGGCATACATGAAAGAGCATGCCAAGAGGCCATATCAGGTGCAAAATAATCAAGATGGGAATTTTATGAAAGAATGCGTGATATGCTATCAACCACCCCAAACGTCAATGGGCTTCAAGGTGCTTTTTGGTGGAAATGATTTTGCTCTCGTCTCAATATTTTATCTCTAGATGATGAGGGGGATTCCAATGTGCCAGTATAGCTGAAAGTCAAGACCTAGAACAACCCTTGGAGGCACATGAGGAGGACATAGAAATGGAGGGGCATCCATTATAAAGAGGGCTATGCACAGGTGTGATGAGAACAAGACTAAAGAAAGCAATGTGGGCCCATCTATTGGAAGAGAAATTTGAGGCCAATGCAACAAAAAGTAGAAAAGCATGTCAATGGACAATGTTGGTGCAACACTCAAGCAAGGCATGAGCAACTGGGCACAAGCACTAAAAGAAGTGGAGCTTAGGCACATTGTGTTAGAAGAGAAGAGGCTAGAAACTCAATTGCAAATTGCCCAACACCTTGCCAATACAAGGTATACAACCCCCCCATGAAATTACATTTGTATTCTATTCTTTTGATCTTAATGCAAGGTGTCATCTCATTTACAAAGTTGTGTCACTTTTGAACTAGTTTGAAAATGCCCAAAAGTACTTAGTACCTAATGTAACTAAAGAAGAAAAGTAACCAAGTATGTGCTAACAGAGATTGGTATTTGAGAGAGACAACTTGTTCTAATTGCATCAAAGTATCTAACTAAGAGCCCAAGCCATTAAAGTATCTAACAAAGTACCAAATTGATTAAGTACCAAAGTAACTAACTATCAAAGTATCTAAGTAACTAAGCATCTAACTAAGTATCTAAGTAACTAACTATCAAAGTAACTAAGCATCTAACTAAGTATCTAAGTATCTAAGTAACTAACTATCAAAGTAACTAAGCATCTAACTAAGTATCTAAGTATCTAAGTCACTAACTACCAAAGTAACTAAGTAACTAAGTATCTAAGTAACTAGGCATCAATCTAAGTATTTAAATATGCACACTAACTGACCATACTAATTATTTAACTAAGCATCTAACTACTATCTAGTAAAGTACCAAACCAACTAAGTATCAAAGTATCTAAGCAACTAAGAACCAAAGTAACTAATGATCTAAGTAACTAAAGCATCTATCTCTAAGTATCTAAGTATGCACATTAAGTGACCACCTAACTAAGTATCTACCTAAGCATCTAAGTACTAAGTATTTAACTAAGCATCTAAATAATATCTACTAAGTATTTAAGTATCTAAGTATCTAAATATATACATACACTAAGTAACCACCTAACTAATTAAGCATCTAGCTACTAACTACTAAGTATCTAAGTATATAAGTATCTAACTAAGCCTAAAGTATTTAACTGAGCATCTAACTATGTACACTAAGAAACTAAGTATGTACACTAAGTACCCAATAAAGTATGTCTCACGAAGTATACATTAAGCACCTAAGTAAATATATCTAACTAACTAACACATTGAATGTCACATTGGTTGAACTACATTGACACACACATTGAATCAACCACATTGACATGTAGATTGCTTGACGTTAATGACATAGAAGAACTTCAATTGATGGTTGATTACAAAGTACAATGGATAAATACAAATGCTGTGCATGATGGAGAAACAAAAATGCTATGCATGATGGAGAAATACAAAGCCATAGTCTTAGCTTTGCTAAGAAAGAGGCATACAAAAACTCAAGCTAGTTGCATACGCAAGGTCCACTGATTAAAGACTGCTAATCTTAGAGCTTGGCCTTCAATGCATTTTGACCTTGCGGGATGAGTTGGTACATTATCATTTTGGGATGAGGGTCAATATCATCCTCTCTTAGTTCATCCTCTAATGTATCCATGAGGAAGTTATGCACGACACAACATGCCACTAATATGTACATAGGAACGTGTTACAACTCAACATTCATGTCATGCAAAATGCACTATCTATTCTTCAACATACCAAAATCATGCTCAATGCACACTCTTCCCTTTGATAGATGTTGATTAAATAGCTTCCAATCTCCATTATGAGCATATATCCATAATGTCTTTTTTGAAATTGTTCTACATGGATTATGGCTAGGCCTATCCATTGTGATGTGTGTTACTTAATTACATAAGCATGACTCTGTTAGATGCTGTGCACAAATTTGTTCTCATTTGCCATCTACAATTATTTTGCTAGTTATAGCTTGATTTTTAAATCTTCTAAACATGGCTATATTAGATGTTATATAGAAAATCTTCTCGCTTTACCATATAGACATGGATTTCACTAGTTATAGCTTCACTTTTATCTAGTAAAACTAAAAACCTAGTTTCAACTAAAAATTTCCTAGGTACTATCTAGAAAAAATTGTGTATCTACTAGATATGTGTGTATTTGCTATCTAGTTTCGTGTCCAAAGTTCCTTGTGTGCAAGTGTTAGAGCCACTTCAAAGAAATCACAATATGGAGGAGTCAACATCCTACAACATGGAATGCCAAGAGCTTTTGGGGAGGAGAAGTGTTACGAATGTTTTGCCGATTGAGTTTCAGGATAGATTGTGGATCGATTGATTGGATCATTCCTCCAGACTTAAGGTCAGTCACCTATTGCATGGGATTTGACAAGAGGTGGGAGGATATGTCCCTCCCCACAATAGCGGGCTGCATAATCTTTGACGTTAATCAAAGATGGAAACAAGGAATGCTTTTTTAAAGAAAAACTTACAAAAGACAAAACTTGACGATGCTTTTATCAAGATTTTATCAAGGTGGTGGATTGATATAAAAGCAAAGAGAGGGGGGGAGGGTGATGAGAGGAGAAAGCAAGAAGACGGTGTTAACTCAAAAGCTGTGATGAAGGCTGACGAAGATCGACAAACTTGCAGAAGTCGAGTGAAGGAGGAGGATGAGATGACACAGGATATGAAGGTGACAAAGGCATGAGGAGGCAGTTGAAGCGGGACTTCGATGAAGCTATTCCTGAAAGAGCATCGGCGATGATTGCAACAAAGGCATCGAATGAGAGGGAACGAAGTCAAAAATGGTATTGCTATGAAGCAACAGAGAGGACGAGGCGAAGGAGAGCCAAAATAAGGATGAACAAGGATTAAGGACGTGGTGAGGAGTTGACAGCTAACATAACAAAGGACAACAATGCTGTGGAACACACGATATACATGAAAGGATAAAAAGGGAAGGAGCCCGAAGAGGAAGCAGAATAAGCGGAGATGATATATAACAGTACAAAAGACATAGCCAGAGAGGGAGCAAAGAAGAACACTTATGGTGTAAGCCTTTTAGAATACAACAAGCGTAGTCCGCGCAAGCCACATAAATTCGTCTGGCAGACAATGCCATCCTTCGTGATCAGCTATCTTCTTGAAAGCTCTTATCCCTTCTCTGTGACATGCCTCTATTGGACATATAATCAAGCCTATTTGAGACGAGGAGTTCTGCCAATATTTCATCATTATCATCATCATCAACACAGAAGCTTTGCTCTGTACTGATGGAGTCGTCATGGAGAGGACCTGATTTTTTTCTTAGGACCGATGAAGATTAGAAATTTGAAGAGAGTCTAGGCGGTGCTCTTATCGGTCACACGTGAGTACAAGTCATATGGTTGGAATTTCATGTAAGACTCATAATGAATCATCAAGAGTTAAAACTGATAAGATTATCCACTAGTCTTGTATTCTTTAAAGTCTTCGCATAGAAAGCCTTAGAAACAATGCAAACATGAGTACTTCTAATAAACTTATTGATTCCTCTTGTGGAAAGAATTCTGATGTCTATGTGTTTATCTTGAGTTGAGCACTCTTCTTGATCCATATGGCTAAAGAAAGAGTTTGCAATAAATTCTTCATCTCATCAGTCAAAAAGGAAGAAGCACTCGATGATGAAGTGGAGTGGAGTATTTGAAGAGTCTCCCATCTTGATAATCAGAAGCGATGCTTTCACGTCGGGTTCACTAGGTGTCCCATTTGATTCACGCTAGGGGGTTCGTGGAGGTTGCTCGCCACTGGGACACTTTGAGATGGGAGGAAGAATGAAGAAGAGTGCTCAACTCAAGATAAACACATAGACATTAGAATTCTTTTCACAAGAGGAATCAATAAGTTTATTGGAAGTACTCATGTTTGCATTGATTCTAAGGATTTCCAAGCAAAGACTTTAAAGAATACAAGACTAATGGATGATCTTATCAGTTTTAACTCCTCATGATTTGTGAAGAGTCTTAGGTGAAATTCCAATCATATGACTCATTGATGATTAAACTCACGTGTGATGACCGATAAGAGCACCTCCTAGATTCTCTTGAGAGTTCTAATCTTCATCTGTCCTAAGGAAAAAATTAGGTCCTCTTCATGATGACTCCATCAGTACAACACAAAGCTTCTGTGTTGATGATAATGATAATGATGAAATATTGGCAAAACTCCTTGTCTCGGATAGGCTTGATTATATGTCCAATAGAGGCATCTCATAGAGAAGGGATAAGAGTTTCAAGAAGATAGCTGATCAAGAAGGATGGCACTATCTGCCGCCAGAGGAATTTAGGTGGCTTGCACAGACTACACTTAGTTGTATTCTGAAAGGCTTACCCTATCAGTGTTTTTCTTTGCCCCCTCTCTAGGCTATGCCTTTTGTACTGTTATATATCAACTCTCCTTCTTCTACTTCCTCTTCGGGCTCCTTCTCTTTTTATCCTTTCATGTATATCACACATTCCACAGCATCATTGTAGGCTTTGTTTTGTTAGCCGTCAACTCCTCACCACCTTACTCATCATTCCAAACTTTTCCTGATTGTTCTCTTGGCTCTTCTTTGTCTCGTCCTCTCTGCTACTTTGTGGCAATACCATTGTCGACTTCGTTCCCTCTCATTTAATGCCTTTGTTGCAGTCATCAGCGATGCTCTTTGAGAATCAGCTTTGAGCTCGCTAAAGTCCCTCTTCAACTACCTCATCATGCCTTCGTCACCTTCATATCTTGTGTCATCTCATCCTCCTCCTTCACTCGACTTCTGCAGGTTTGTAGATCTTCAGCAGCCTTCATCACAGCTTTCAAGTTTGAGCCGTCTTCTCACCTTCTCCTCCTGATCACACCCCCTCTCTTTGCTTTTATATCAATCCACCACCTTGAAAACTCTTGCTAAAAGCATCGTCAAATTTTTTCTTCTGTATGCTTTTTCTTTTAAAAAAACATTCCTTATTTTTTGTCTCTGATTAACATTAGATATTATGCTACCTACTACTGTGGGGAGGGACCTATCCTCCCATCTCTTGTCAACTCCCATGCAACAGGTGTCTAACCTTTAGTTTTGAGGAATGATCTAATCAACCGATCCAATCTATCCCAAAACTCACTCACCAAAACATTTATAATACTTCTCCTCCCCAAAACCTCTTGGCGTTCAATGTTGTAGGCTGTTGACTCCTCTATATTTTGAATTCTTCTATTGGTAGACACTCCTTCCAAGTTTCTGGTTGTTGCCACGACATCTATGGAAGTGGCTCTACTACCTGGAACATTGTTATTTGGGAACTAGGATACAAGTCGATTTGTTGTCTGTCTCCTATGACCTGTTGGATGAGCATTTCTCTCCTAAGTGTCTGTCTGGTTATTATTGACTTGACCTTGTAGAAGAGTTTCAAGTTAGAAGCCATATCCTTTCCTTATTCTATTGATAGCCCTTCTTTGTTTGAGATTTGACCTAGCTCTCCTGATGAAGAAAAAGATGTTCCTCCTCGCTAATTCCTCGTGTCCACAATAATCTTCTTTGTAATAGGGCCTACAAGTGATGTCGATAGGAAAAATCCGACACTACACGATGTTGTAGGAGAAGATCGAGCTTCCTTTTCCTCTCATTCTTATCTAGCCATGAACCTCTATGCTGACCATGACTAGCAGAAGAAAGGTTCCTCATCTCATTGTTTGTCATGAGCCATTGTGTTATCTATCAAACATGCTCCCTTTCACCTTCCTGGCTTTGGCTTTGAGATGGTTTCCTGGTGTCATGTATTCTAATCCTTCCATAAAGAAGATTGTGGAGACTTGCTCTTCTACTTTGAAGGTTCGCAGGTTTCTTGGAGCTTGTGTGTTTTATCTTATTTGGATTCCTCATTTTTCTCATATTGCACATGATCTCTACCAGCTTTTGAGAAAAGGGCAATGTTTTTCTTGGGAGATAAAACATACTAAAACCATGCAAAAACTGAAGAAATTATTGAGAGCTACTCCAACTCTTCAAAAGGCAGATTATGAGTGTGGGAGACCTATTTCTCTTACTGTTGATACTAGTCCTATCAGCATTTGATGGGCTATTGGTGGCCAAGATGATGTAGATGGGAATAGGTATGCTATTCGGTTTGGGGTGAAAGTCCTGAATGGACGGAAAAGACAGTATCCACAAGTTAAAAGAGAGCTCTTGGGAGTTGTCACACGGCTCTCAAGAATGATAGAGAGTACTTCATTGGTGCTGCTGTGGTGATTGAGACTGATTGCTTGCCTCTTTTAGGTGTACGATCACGAGTTGTTCTACTTTAGATATTTTGATGCTTAGGTGGATTGGATACATAAAATCCATGAATCCTGAGTTCAAGCACATACCAGGTAAAGATGACCTAGTAGCTGATATGCTTTCACGAGCGAGGTATGACGATATGGATTTTTCTTGTATTGATGATGGTGATTATGGGACTAATCTTTCACCCATGCATAGTGATCATATTTGTCATGTGTCTACTTTGGAAAGCTTTGATGAGACTCTATATACATGAGAGTATTTGCAGATTGGTCATTATTTGAGTACAATGTCTAAAGAGCATGGATGGACTGATTTAGACTTCAAAAATATTAGAAGAAAATCTTATGGTTTCTTCTTGCGAAGTCGGCTACTTTGGAAACATCCATGAAAGCGAGGAGGAAAGCCATTGAGAGTTGCTTGTGATACAGCCTCATAGGTGCGGATCATGAAAGAATTTCATGAAAGTCTTTGGGTTGGGCAGCATCAAGTTGTTTGGGCAACCTATGAGAAGATCAAAGAGTGCTATTGGTGGAGAGGCATGTATAGAGATATCTCACAGTTTGTTGAGACATGCGTTGATTTTTAGTTTTTCTCTTTAGTGAGGCATAGAGATGAGCTTCATCCTACCTACGTGCTATGTATTCATTACAAGTGGGTTCTTTATTTGATTACTATGCATATTGGTTTATGGCAGATACGCTATATTGTTTTGGCATGAGAAGATCTCACAAATCAAGTGGAAGGAAGAGCATTATGAACAAAATCTACTTGAGTGGTTTGTAAGTTTATGTTGGAGGATGTTATTTGTAGGTATGGATGTGTTGGAAAAGTTACTACAGATAGAGGTGAGTTGGATGCTGATGAGGCTAGGGAGTTTTTTTCTCACCTTGGCATTAAACTTACTTTGACTTCAGCATATAATCCAGAAAGCAATGGAAAGAGCAAAAGAGTTCATCCACCAATTGTGAAAGCCTTGGCTAAAGCATGTGGTGGACAGGTTCGAGAGTGGCCTAGGCTATTTCCTTTTGCCTTATGGGCTGATCGCACTACTTATAGTGTGACTATAGGTTATATGCCAACTGAGTTGATGTGACATTCCCGATTTCTAGGCATGCATTCCTCACATGAACCTCTACTTAATAGGAGGTCATTAATTGAATAAAGGAAAATTTTTTATATTAATTATCCCTCTCTCCTCCAGCCGGAGGAGAAGGGAATAGCAAGAGCTATTAAGCTCCTTTTTGCTGGAGCTCGCTAGGGGATAAAGGCATGCATGATGCCGCGTGGGGAGGGAGGACCCCCTCCCCTCACCTATATAAGTGGTATGGGATAGCCAGGGAAGGGGGTCGGCCGTAGAAGAGGAGAGGGCTATGAGAGAGTAAGAGCGAAAACCCTGACGAGGAGAAAAAGGCCATGAACAATCAGACGCTGTAGATTGGGGAGTAAGGGGAGTGTAGGAGGAAGCCGTGAAGGAAGGCGGCCGTGAAGAGAAGGTGGCCGTGAAGGAGGCGGCCATGAAGAGATGGCGGCCGTGAAGGAGGCGGCCGTGAAGAAGGGGCCGTGAAGGAGGCGGCCGTGAAGAAGGGGCCGTGAAGAAGGGGCCGTGAAGGAGAAGGCGACCGTGAAGGAGGGGGGGCCGTGAAAGAAGGCGGCCGTGAAGGAGGGGAGAGCCACAATGCCGTCCGTGGAGGAGGGCCCTGCCGTGGAGTAGGACCAGAACGCCGTCAAAAGCCTCCCAAGTCCTCTATCCCCATGCTGTACGTAGCTTCCTGAAGCTTCTTAGAAGCTTCTCTAGGAAGCTTCTAAGGGGGCTTCTCTAAGCCCCCTTCTCGTGGATTCCCCATAAAACCCATTTTACCCCCGGGAATTAAAGCTCCCTTCACATTGGATCTCCATAAGTTCATTTTACCCCTGAGATTTAAAGCCCCTTTCCCATTGCATCCATCTCAAGCCCATTCCCTTGCCGAGTTTAAAGGTCCCTTTCCATTGAACCCTCCAAAAGCCAATTTTTGCCCCCCCCCCCCCCCCCCCCCCCCCCCCGAGCTTCAAAGAGAAGCCTATAAGGCCTCCATACAAAATCCCTCACAAGCCCTCAACGCCTCGGGTCTTGTAGAGAAGAAGAGGGTTTCCTTGAACCCCTTTTTTTTTCACAAGATCTTTACCTCGGGATTTTTGAAGAAAATAAGTATAAGGTCCTAGGCTTGGGATTTAAAGTTCCCTTTTCTGCAAGGCCCACAAAACCATTCCTAGCCGGAATTTCAAAGAGAAGAATCTCTCAAGCCTCTGTTTTCAAAAGGGCCGTCACAAGAACCCTAAGGCCTTCCAAAGCCAAATTCCGCAAGTCGGTACTTCGGTTAAGGAAGCCGTACCTCAAAGGGAATTGCGTGTAAGAGGGAGACGGGCCAAGATCATAAGACTGCAAGCCAAGGCAAGAAGTTCGAAATCCATGAAGGCTAACCGAAGATCGAATTCACGATGGGCCCTAAAAAAAAAGTCACAAGGCGCGCCTGTGGAAGAATCTTCTCCTAGTATTTACGTGGATATTTCCCGGAGTCCACAAGTCCAGGTTTTATCTATTTGGATTCCACACAAAAGTATTGAATTAGTCACGATAACTTCATGGATTAGGAAGCACCCATGCATGTTCAAATTCACCTAGTTAAGTTAAATGCAATTGGAAAATGAATTGGCTATTTGAACATTTACTAGAATTAGCTCAAGATATGAAAATTGGTCATTGGCACGTTCAATGGAATGAATGAAAAGAACATAAGGTGTCTATGCATTTTTAGGACCTTATCAGTAAGTTTCCTTTTGTGAATTCAAAAGTGACGAGCCTAGAACAACTGTTGCCTCATTACAAGGTTGAAATTATTTAGGTACACCTTTTTAATAGGCATGGAAAGATTAATGGCATGTTGCACACTCATCACATGTAAGAATTTCATTCATTCAGTGTACGAATATTTCTTTCAGAAATGTAGTTAGGGAAAGGCTGCACGGTTCATTTTAACATAAAACCCTAAAATCTTAGTAGCATGAATCGTGAATCCAGGTCCTAGTAGGATCAATGGAAGTTATGTGAATTTTAGCAAGTGCTTGGTCTTAACAAGAGTAGTTAGGGATTGCGAATCTAGAGGAAATGAATCGCGTGCTTACGTGAGTTATGACATAACACAACTAGTTTTTTTCCCTCTTAGATCAAGACAATATCTTTAGGAATGGCTCGTCCTTGTCGTAAGACAAGTAAATGGGTTTACCCAAAACACCTAAACCGCAAAGGACTCATGTAGGATGGTTAAATCGATATGATATACTCCAAGTGCTAGCTAGGGTTTAGCACATTAAGGACTTGACCCAGTTTCACGCACCTGTTACCAAGACGAACCCTTAAACCAAAGGTCCTACCCACATTCACGGAATATAGGGCACAATTGGACGCTCATGCATAAAACGATCTAAAGTTTCTACCTTGAGAATCACTCGTTCAACTAATGACACTCGGATTGAGTTGGAATTCCTAGGACCGAATGTTGTTGGCCTAGTGTAATTAGGAATGGGTTGGGTAAGAAGACACCCTAAACCTTGCTTCTTGTCTGGAGATAATTCCGTAACCAAAAAATGCCATTCAATGGGTGAAATGATCCCATGGAATAGATGTGACACTTGTGCAAAAAGTTGCAACGTCGCATAGACTTGTGATTTGTTCACAAGAGATTTTTGCCATTTCTTGAAATGAGGTTGGCAAGTTCTTACGCAAGTTTAACTTGCAAGAGGATGAGTAATCATCCTGTTACATCACCTTTCTTGAGGAATAATTGCCAAGTAAAGGGAAGTTAGGTATTTGCTTGGAAGCAAATGATCAATCAATAAATTGGAGCGACATGGTCTCCAGGATTTACTATTAATAAAACCTAAGGTATTGGTTAAGTTGGGTTAACAGGGTATGGCCCTAACCCAAGGACAATAGGGTGAACAAACAAACCCTTGGGGATCTTGCCAAGTCGCAATTGATCCCGGATCGAATGCTGGATGCATTCGGAGAGAAGGATTCACTCCTTAGAAATTGGCCAAATAAACGACCACTGGAATTGATTGTGCTTGTAACAGTTTAGAAAGCACTGTTTGCATTGTTTGCTCAAGGAACTAAAGGATGAAAAGATATCTAAAGCTTCAGGTTGAAGGCCTGAAGGGAGAGGCAGCTTCAGTTACCCCCGACTGCCTGCCTGACCCTAACCAAGGGGGCTGTTGACCGCGCTGGGAACGTGGACCGAACCTGCCGCGAGAGGTCTTTCCGTTGAGCTCTACTTGGAGCAGGAGGACGCTTGGGTGCCAAGGGGGCTCTGGCCGTAAATCCCTCGCCTTCCAGGTCCTACACAAGAGGCTAATGTGACTCGGGATTGGATCTCGAGGCCCGTATACTAGTCTACGGGCGGAAGCTTGGAATAGTGATCCCTGGCGGATTACTGGATAGCCTTCGGGCGGATTATGGACAAGCCTACGGGCGGAACTCCTTGTATTTCAAAGATAAAATGATGAAATGATAATAAAGAATTTGTTTGATATTGTTTTTCTATGTCACGTGATAAGATTACGTGAAAGAACCAGTGCTTAACAGGAGTAATTAAAGAAGCTGGTTGTTATATGTCAAATTAATGTGTTAGATAATTACATAACTAAAACAAACTGAGGAAAGTGCGGAGGATGGGCCATGGGTCCGTCCTATGGTTGGGTGGTCCCGGTTAGCCGGGAACTTTTCTCAAAAATCTCGAAGAACAGCGGGATGATCATCATCATCAAAACGAATAACGAGAGCGATGACCTAGAGTTACTTCTTACCCAATTTACGCTGTTTTAGGGGAATGGAATGGGACTATACCTTATGGCAGAGAGGTTGAGCCTTGCATCCCTCTCGTTTCCCATTTTCCTTGAACCAAGTGCAGCGTGAGTCTGCTTCGGACCTGGCGTTTCTGCATAAAGTAGTTCGCTCGGGTCTGACACTAGTTGCTGCTAGCTAATGACCAAATCAGGAAAACCCTAATTCAAGTCGATCGTAAGTGGGAACGGCCAGGATACTTCCGCTACGTGGCAGACGTGGGAAGACCTAGATCGCAAGTCCCGTAACATTCCATGGGAATGCCGGGCGGAGCTTTCTAGACATCCTTTCCGATGGACTGCTAAGACGTGTCCTGGATGATTCTAGTGGGCACGTTATAGTTGGTATCAGAGCGAACCAACAAAGGACTTGTTTTTAAGAAATTTTGATAAGAGGAAGTAAAGCAAATGTTACTGTCTCAAACATTTCCTTACTTTCAATGCTGTCTTGCAGAATTATGAAGCATGGAACAGGTTTTTAGTGTTCCGAGTCATGTTTATGACCGCGATGCATTCCACGGATTATCGACAAAGGGTTGAGATGATGAACATCCTAGACCGCATTTACAATCCATTGCCTGTGTACGTGGAACGGAGATGGATGGGTGTTTCAGGGATCTATTACATAACTGCCTATCGACCTACGTACCTTCAAATTAACTTGAAGAGAATCAAGTGGATGGAGGATTTGAAGATCGTGAAGCTATTCGTCTTTGTTGAGGCTCACGCAAACGCAACCCTACAGGTCGGGGGTCGAAGGGTTAACCAGAATAAGTATGTGTATGGGGAAGTGACTCAAAGAATCCCTGCCAACCGAATCAAGGTTTTGGGACGTCATGAGAACAATGGATATCAAAGGAAAAGATACCCTAATCTTCCAATGAACTATCGATTCCTGAAAATCGATGACCCCAATCCGTACTACTACTCAATTCCTGTAGCTGAATGCAACAACATCTTATTCTCCTCGAATTAATGTATTAACTTGTTCCATCGCCCCAAGAAATAATTGTAAGGGCTATGCTGATATGAATGGAATAAATTTTTGTTAAAAATCAACGATTGTCTTGACTGTGAATATTGATAGAGAAGTAAAGTGATTTGGTCACTTGGCTAAAGGAATACGCGGACGTAGTTCCTGAAAAAGTTAACAGAACTCCCGCTTCAAAGAGAAGTAGATCATGAGATCAAACTAGTAATAGAAGCTGCGCCAATTGCGAAGAGACCCTATAGAATGTCTATACCGGAAGCAATTGAGCTGAAGGAACAACTCAAGCAACTGCTAGATCTGGGCTACATCCATCCTAGCAGTTCACCATGGGAAGCTCCAGTACTGTTCCAGAAAAAGAAACATGGAACACTTCGACTATGTATTGATTACAGAGGGTTGAATCAATCAACTGTCAAGAACAAGTACCCTATTCCTAGAATAGATGAGCTTCTTGATAGTCTTCATGGTGCCAAGATCTTCTCCAAGATTATCTTAGGTCTAGTTACTATCAGATAAGAATCAAGGAAGAAGATATCCCAAAGACGACCTTCAATACTAGATATGGACACATTGAGTTCCTGGTTATGTCATTCGGGCTTACAAATGCACCTGCCACCTTCAATAGATTAATGCAGGATATTTTTTAGACCATATCTTGATAACTTCGTGCTCGTTTTCTTTGATGACACTCTAGTCTATTCCAAACAGGAAGGAGATCATGAACCCCAAACTTTGGATTGTCCTTGAGACAATGAGGTCTCATAAGCTGTATGCAAAAATGAAGAAGTGTGCATTCTTCAAGCATCAGATTGAATATCTGGGATTCATAGTATCATCAGAAGGAATATCAGTAGACCCAGCCAAAGTCAGAGATGTGCTTGAATGGCCAATACCAGTATCCATCAAGGAAATACGTAGCTTTCTTGGATTGACAGGATGGTATAGGGTCTTCATAAAAAACTATGCCTTGATTGCAGCACCTCTTACAGACTTACTAAAGAAGCAGACTTCTATTACATGGTCAACTTCTGAACAAAATAGCTTCGACAAATTGAAGCAAAGTTTGGTATCAGCACCTATTCTAAAACTTCCTGACCTCAATAAGGAGTTCGAGGTAGTAACTGATGCTAGCATTCTTGCCTTGGGATGTGTACTTATGCAGGAAGGTCATCCAGTAGCATACTCTTCAAGGAAATTGAAGAGTCATGAAAAGAATTATGCCACGCATGATCTGGAATTATTAGCTGTCATCCATGCTCTAAAGCTTTGGAGACACTACCTATTGGGTAACAAGTTTACTCTAGTAACCGATCATAAGAGTCTCAAATGGATTTTTACCCAGAACGAGCTCAACATGAGACAACGTCGGTGGATTGAAGTATTGGAGGAATATGATTTTGAAATCAAGTACTGACCAGGAAAGAAGAAAATAGTTGCCAATGCACTCAGTCGCAAGGCATTCCTAAATTCCCTAATCTTGCAGAATCCATCAACGGCCAATTCTCTAGCTACAAAAGTATCTATGCCCAACAACCCTATACTTGAGCTAGCTAGAGAGGAAGTATGCCATGATTTGGCCTACCAAACAATGATAAAGGAAATATCTACCAAGGAGCAGAATCAGAAGTTGCAAGCTAAGTATCAGGAATTTTCCATTGATAATGGACTTGTCTACTACAAAACAAGGCATGTATACCAGCAAGCCAGTCACTTAAGCAGAAGATATTGTGCAAAGCTCATGATTTCCCTTTCTCGGGACATCCAAGCTACAAAGGATAGACAGAAGGCATACGCGGATTTGAAGTGTCAAGATAGAATATTTGTGGAAGGAAACATGGTCTTCATTCACGTATGCCCAAAGAAGAGTTCTCTATCCCTAGGAGATTGCAAGAAGCTAAGTCCAACGTATTGTGGACCATACAAGATCCTCAAGTGCTTAAGACCTAATGCGTATAGAGTGCAACTCCCTGAGAACCTACGGGTTCATAATGCATTCCATATCAGTCTATTGAAGAAGTATATACCTAATCCTAACCATTTACTTGATGACCAACAAGTTGTAATGCCTAGTCAAGGAGTCCTTGAACTAAGGCCTGATAGGATCCTAGATGTTAGGGAGAGAAAACTGAGATCCAGAACCTTGAGAGAATGCCTCGTCTAATGGAAAGATTATCTCGAGGAGGATGCCACTTGGGTAGATGAGGGCACTCTCAACCACCAATATCCCAGTTTATCTCGAGATGAGGACATCTCGATTCCTCCAAGGGGGAGAGAATGTGACATTCCCGATTTCTAGGCATGCATTCCTCACATGAATCTCTACTTAATAGGAGGTCATTAATTGAATAAAGGCAAATTTTTTTTATTAATTATCCCTCTCTCCTCCAGTCGACTGTCGTGCTAGAGGAGAAGGGAATAGCAAGAGCTATTAAGCTCCTTTTTGCTGGAGCTCGCAAGGGGATAAAGGCATGCATGATGCCGCGTGGGGGAGGGAGGACCCCCTCCCCTCACCTATATAAGTGGTATGGGATAGCCAGGGAAGGGGGTCGGCCGCAAAAGAGGAGAGGGCTATGAGAGAGTAAGAGCGAAAACCCTGACGAGGAGAAAAAGGCCATGAACAATCAGACGCTGTAGATTGGGGAGTGAAGGAGGAAGCCGTGAAGGAAGGCGGCCGTGAAGAGAAGGTGGCCGTGAAGGAGGCGGCCATGAAGAGATGGCGGCCGTGAAGGAGGCGGCCGTGAAGAAGGGGCCGTGAAGGAGGCGGCCATGAAGAAGGGGCCATGAAGAAGGGGTCGTGAAGGAGAAGGCGACCGTGAAGGAGGGGGGCCGTGAAGGAAGGCGGCCGTGAAGGAGGGGAGAGCCACAATGCCGTCCGTGGAGGAGGGCCCTGCCGTGGAGTAGGACCAGAACGCCGTCAAAAGCCTCCCAAGTCCTCTATCCCCACGCTGTACGTAGCTTCCTGAAGCTTCTTAGAAGCTTCTCTGGGAAGCTTCTAAGGGGGCTTCTCTAAGCCCCCTTCTCGTGGATTCCCCATAAAACCCATTTTACCCCCGGGAATTAAAGCTCCCTTCACACTGGATCTCCATAAGTTCATTTTACCCCCGAGATTTAAAGCCCCTTTCCCATTGCATCCATCTCAAGCCCATTCCCTTGCCGAGTTTAAAGGTCCCTTTCCATTGAACCCTCCGAAAGCCAATTTTTGCCCCCCCCCCCCCCCCCCCCCCCGAGCTTCGAAGAGAAGCCTATAAGGCCTCCATACAAAATCCCTCACAAGCCCTCAACGCCTCGGGTCTTGTAGAGAAGAAGAGGGTTTCCTTGAACCCCTTTTTTTTTCACAAGATCTTTACCTCGGGATTTTTGAAGAAAATAAGTATAAGGCCCTAGGCTTGGGATTTAAAGTTCCCTTTTCCGCAAGGCCCACAAAACCATTCCTAGCCGGAATTTCAAAGAGAAGAATCTCTCAAGCCTCCGTTTTCAAAAGGGCCTTCACAAGAACCCTAAGGCCTTCCAAAGCCAAATTCCACAAGTCGGTACTTCGGTTAAGGAAGCCGTACCTCAAAGGGAATTGCGTGTAAGAGGGAGACGGGCCAAGATCATAAGACTGCAAGCCAAGGCAAGAAGTTCGAAATCCATGAAGGCTAACCGAAGATCGAATTCACGATGGGCCCTAAAAAAAAAGTCACAAGGCGCGCCTGCGGAAGGATCTTCTCCTAGTATTTACGTGGATATTTCCCGGAGTCCACAAGTCCAGGTTTTATCTATTTGGATTCCACACAAAAGTATTGAATTAGTCACGATAACTTCATGGATTAGGAAGCACCCATGCATGTTCAAATTCACCTAGTCAAGTTAAATGCAATTGGAAAATGAATTGGCTATTTGAACATTTACTAGAATTAGCTCAAGATATGAAAATTGGTCATTGGTACGTTCAATGGAATGAATGAAAAGAACATAAGGTGTCTATGCATTTTTAGGACCTTATCAGTAAGTTTCCTTTTGTGCATTCAAAAGTGATGAGCCTAGGACAACTGTTGCCTCATTACAAGGTTGAAATTATTGAGGTACACCTTTTTACTAGGCATGGAAAGATTAATGGCATGTTGCACACTCATCGCACGTAAGAATTTCATTCATTTAGTGTATGAATATTTCTTTCAGAAATGTAGTTAGGGAAAGGCTGCACGGTTCATTTTAACATAAAACCCTAAAATCTTAGTAGCATGAATCGTGAATCCAGGTCCTAGTAGGATCAATGGAAGTTATGTGAATTTTAGCAAGTACTTGGTCTTAACAAGAGTAGTTAGGGATTGCGAATCTAGAGGAAATGAATCGCGTGCTTACGTGAGTTATGACATAACGCAACTAGTTTTTTTCCCTCTTAGATCAAGACAATATCTTTAGGAATGGCTCCTCCTTGTCATAAGACAAGTAAATGGGTTTACCCAAAACACCTAAACCGCAAAGGACTCATGTAGGATGGTTAAATCGATATGATATACTCCAAGTGCTAGCTAGGGTTTAGCACATTAAGGACTTGACCCAGTTTCACGCACCTGTTACCAAGACGAACCCTTAAACCAAAGGTCCTACCCACATTCACGGAATATAGGGCACAATTGGACGCTCATGCATAAAACGATCTAAGGTTTCTACCCTGAGAATCACTCCTTCAACTAATGAAACTCGGATTGAGTTGGAATTCCTAGGACCGAACATTGTTGGCCTAGTGTAATTAGGAATGGGTTGGGTAAGAAGACACCCTAAACCCTGCTTCTTGTCTGGAGATAATTCCGTGACCAAAAAATGCCATTTAATGGGTGAAATGATCCCATGGAATAGATGCGACACTTGTGCAAAAAGTTGCAACGTCGCATAGACTTGTGATTTGTTCACAAGAGATTTTTGCCATTTCTTGAAATGAGGTTGGCAAGTTATTGCGCAAGTTTAACTTGCAAGAGGATGAGTAATCATCCTTTTACATCACCTTTCTTGGGGAATAATTGCCAAGTAAAGGGAAGTTAGGTATTTGCTTGGAAGCAAATGATCAATCAATAAATTGGAGTGACATGGTCTCCAGGATTTACTGTTAATAAAACCTAAGGTATTGGTTAAGTTGGGTTAACAGGGTATGGCCCTAACCCAAGGACAATAGGGTGAACAAACAAACCCTTGGGGATCTTGCCAAGTCGTAATTGATCCCGGATCGAATGTTGGATGCATTCGGAGAGAAGGATTCACTCCTTAGAAATTGGCCAAATAAACGACCACTGGAATTGATTGTGCTTGTAACAGTTTAGAAAGCACTGTTTGCATTGTTTGCTCAAGGAACTAAAGGATGAAAAGATATCTAAAGCTTCAGGTTGAAGGCCTGAAGGGAGAGGCAGCTTCAGTTACCCCCGACTGCCTGCCTGACCCTAACCAAGGGGGCTGTTGACCGCGCTAGGAACGTGGACCGAACCTGCCGCGAGAGGTCTTTCCGTTGAGCTCTACTTGGAGCAGGAGGACGCTTGGGTGCCAAGGGGGCTCTGGCCGTAAATCCCTCGCCTTCCAGGTCCTGCACAAGAGGCTAATGTGACTCGGGATTGGATCTCGAGGCCCGTATACTAGTCTACGGGCGGAAGCTTGGAATAGTGATCCCTGGCGGATTACTGGATAGCCTTCGGGCGGATTATGGACAAGCCTATGGGCGGAACTCCTTGTATTTCAAAGATAAAATGATGAAATGATAATAAAGAATTTGTCTGATATTGTTTTTCTATGTCACGTGATAAGATTACGTGAAAGAACCAGTGCTTAACAGGAGTAATTAAAGAAGCTGGTTGTTATATGTCAAATTAATGTGTTAGATAATTACATAACTAAAACAAACTGAGGAAAGTGCGGAGGATGGGCCATGGGTCCGTCCTACGGTTGGGTGGTCCCGATTAGCCGGGAATTTTTCTCAAAAATCTCGAAGAACAGCGGGATGATCATCATCATCAAAACGAATAACGAGAGCGATGACCTAGAGTTACTTCTTACCCAATTTACGCTGTTTTAGGGGAACGGAATGGGACTATACCTTATGGCAGAGAGGTTGAGCCTTGCATCCCTCTCGTTTCCCATTCTCCTTGAACCAAGTGCAGCATGAGTCTGCTTCGGACCTGGCGTTTCTGCGTAAAGTAGTTCGCTCGGGTCTGACACTAGTTGCTGCTAGCTAATGACCAAATCAAGAAAACCCTAATTCAGGTCGATCCTAAGTGGGAACGGCCAGGATACTTCCGCTATGTGGCAGACGCGGGAAGACCTAGATCGCAAGTCCTGTAACATTCCATGGGAATGCCGGGCGGAGCTTTCTAGACATCCTTTCCAATGGACTGCTAAGACGTGTCCTGGATGATTCTAGTGGGCACGTTACAGTTGATGTATGGGCAGAAGCCAGTGATGCCTATATAGACTTGCACACTTACTTGGAGTGCGTTAGTGACTATAGTAGCAAGAAGAGATGACTAGAGAAGATCTTTTGGCTCTTCGTATTTGTCAATTGGAAAGAAGACCCAAAGATATTGAAAGAGAAATTAAAAAGATCAGAGAGGCAAGGATTCACAACAAAGACCACTTTGATAGGAGACATTGATTATGGCCTAAAGAGATTAAAGAGGGAGATTGGGTGTTGGTCTATGACAGCAGTCTAGACAACCAATATAGTGCTATCCACAAGGTTTCTAGATGATTGTTTGGGCCCTATTGGGAGCAACATGTTCATGAAAATGCTACATATTCCTTAGTAGAGCTTGATGGTATGGCCTTGTGGATTCCGATTGGAGGGAAGAGAACCAAACTATTCAAGAGAAGAGATGATACATCCTATGCAGTTGAGGAGTTGGATGACACAATTTTCGATGGACTTGATCCAGGAGAAGATGAAGATGAAGATGTGGACATTGCAGATACTTTTACAGAAGATAAAAAGATTGCATTGACCACTGAGCTTGGCGGAGATGAGGATGGGTAGTTGTGGCCCATTCTGAGGATGTACAGGTTTGGAGGGGGTGGATGTGGTGACACTGTGCGTCTACCACTGCAAATCTAAGGGCGGAGTTTTTTTCGCCAAGAATTTTGATCACATTAGTCAACGTCATTTGGAATTTATTTTCCCTTGTGTGTGTCTTTTTGTTTATGCACGAACATATATAGATAGGTTAAGAACATTCTTTTCAATGCATTCATAAATTTTGAGGAGCATCATTTGTTAGCTTGCATTACGTGGATCTAACATTGTAAAATTCCCGAATCATGAATGGTTGGGCATGAGCTTCTATTACATAGCATAACTTTGCTAATGCACATGCATGAAAAATGGGTTCTTATGAAGAGAAAATATGTTTTGAAGATGATACAAGTTGGATGAGGCAAAACTCTTAGCCCTGGCTGGTCTTCACACTGTGTCAACCTTAGATGCCTTGTTTTTGAGAGAATCTACATGAAGGCCCCATCCTAACTTCGAGGAAGCTGAAAGATCATGTAGGAGAGCTTCTTCTATTGTACAGATGTGGCAGGAACTTGAGACAAAGCAAAGAACTACAGATGCCAGGAATGACCTTGAGAATATGGTGGTATTTGGAGGGGGTACTGTGGGGAAATTTGAGAATTCTGAGGAGATTGAGAGGGTGATTGCTTAAGGCAAGAAGAGACATAGGATAATCAAGAGAGAGTAGCAGATGAGGAAACACATGAAAATGGTTATACTGATGAGTAGCTACAATCAGAGAACATGGATTATAGGCCTTGGAAAGTTAATGAAACAATTGAAAGGATTAGCATACATGACACCAGGGAAGCATCATCAAAGCTAGGAAGGTGAAAGAGAGCATGTTCCACATATTGTACAACTTCGGATGACATACAATGAGATGAGGAGCCTTTCTTATATTGGTCATACTCATCATAGAGGTGTATGGCTGGATGAAAATGAGAGGAAAAGGGAGCTCGATCTTCTCCTGTAGCATCATGAAGTGTCAAATATTGCCCATCGACATGATCCATTGAGAGGCTTGAGCTGTTGCTGAGCTGTTGCCGAAGCTATTATTTATGGGTTGGAGATTGAGGAGATTGATTCTGAAGAGAAGCCTATTGAGGATTTTACACATGGAGCTCTATGTATGTAGTCCAAGAAGTCTCTTCATCCTTTATTTTAGCCCATACAGTGTGATGAGAGTGAAGATGCACCTAGATTGGTGCCTTGTAGCCATTTTTTTCGAAGTCATTGGGCTCATGCGACTACGGAAACTGAAACTATGATATTGGTAGATGGCCAGTTGATGTGGATCATGGTTGGTGCATGCATGTGGCCAACAACTTTGGAGGAGATTTATATGCTACTTGTCCAAATCTGAAGATTTCTATTGGAGATGCACGTGAGTCTTATCATTTCCTTATATAGAACTCTTGTTCTTATCCTATTATGTTAGGACAATCATTTATTACTGAGTCTCTAATGGAAACTAAAGTTCTGGATGATGGGTCTGCCTATGCACAGATCCAAAGTAAGGATGGGAAGAGAGCTGTCTAGTTCATGACCATTTGTATCAATCATCAGCAGAATAAAAATTCTTTGAGGGATTCCCTTCTTCCAGCAGGAGAGCTAGATTTTTGCTAGGTACCACTGTCTTGTGAGACGATGGTGGTACAAGTAAGGGAAAGATCTGGCCTCGTGGCAATGACAGTTTTTCCTCATGTATTTATGGTGTATCCACTGAAAGTACTTTGTATTTTTAGTATATTTCAGACATGCCTAGAGCTGCTAGGCAGTATGTAAAAAGAAAATAAAAAGAATTGATGATTGCAAGTGTTTTGCAAGAAGAAGACCGGATACATGGTCTTTATGATAGCCTTTCATGCTCAAATACCATGGAAGAAATTTCGGTATTACTAATTGCTAACAATCAAGAGTTGTCATATGTCTTACTACAGGTCCATTCTCTGGCGATGTATTGTGAAATTGTCTATTTCATGCTTCAAAAGAATTTGGGTGCTAAGGATTCTCAACAAAAAGTATTCCTTGCTGACATATTTTAGCAAAAATATTTGGGTGGTGTTGTTTATACACAACAGAATTTGTGTTTACCATGTTATTTTCATAGGGGTCAAATTTGCAGGTTATAGCAATGAAGCTTGAGTTAAGACAAAATATAAGACAATTGACAAGAAGGTTAGACTAGTTGCAGGTTTGCTACCTTTGAGATGATTAGGAGAGCTACTATGCAACCTCCTTTGCCAGATCCTACATGTATCGGGCATAAGTTTTAAGTTGAGATATTGAAAGAGATGAAGATTGGGACTGAAGATTTTTTTCTCCTTAAGAGGCAAGATGTTTTGAAGAGATGTTAACCTATTGTTCTTACTATTAATACTAGTCTTATTAGCATTTGGTGGGCTATTGGCTAGGATGATGTAGATGGGAATAGGTATGCTATTCAATTTGGGGCAAAGGTCCTAAATGAATGGCAACAAAGGTATCCATAAGTTAAAAGAGAGCTCTTGGGAATTTTCATGGCTCTCAAGAATGATAGAGAGTACTTCATTGTGCTACTGTGGTGATCAAGATTGATTGTTTGCCTCTTCTAGGTGTGTGATTATGAGTTATTATACTCTAGATATCTCTATGCTTCGGTGGATTGGATACATAAAATGCATGAATCTTGATTTAAGGCACATAGCAGGTAAAGACAACCCAGTAGGTGATATGCTTTCACAAGCAACGTATGATGATATGGATTTTTTTTGCATTGATGATGGTGTTGATGGGGCTTCAGCCATGCATATTGATCATTTTTTTCATGTGTCTGCTTTGGAAAGATCTGATGAAACTTATACAGGAGAGTATTTGCAGATTGGTCGTTATTTGAGTACTATGTCTAGACAAGATGGATGGACTAATGCAAACTTCAAGAAGATAATAAGAAAAGCTTATGGTTTCTTCTTGCGAAGTGGGCTACTTTGGAAGCATCCACGAAAGTGAGGAGGACAGCCATTGAGAGTTGTTTGTGATAGAGTCTCACAGGTGTAGATCATGAAAGAATTTCATGAAAGTATTTGAGGTGGGCATTGAGCTATTTGGGTAACCTATGAGAAGATCAAAGAGTACTATTGGTGGAGAGGCATGTATAGAGATATCTCAGAGTTTGTTGAGACATGCATTGATTGTGAGTTGTTCTCTTCAGTGAGACATAGAGATGAGCTTCATCCTACCTACCTACCATGTATTCATTACAAGTGGGTTCTTGATTTGATTACTATGCCTTTTGGTTTATGGCACATGCAGTATATTGTTTTGGCAGGAGAAGATCTCACAAGTGGAAGAAAGAGCATTACAAAGAAAATCTATTTCAGTGGTTTGTAAGTTTCTGTTGGAGGATGTTATTTGCAGGTGTAGATGTATTGGAAATGTTATTGCAGATAGAGGTGAGTTGGATGCTGATGAGGCTAGAAAGTTTTTCTCTCGCCTTGGCATTAAACTTTCTTTGACTTCAACATAGAATCCAGAAGGCAACATAAAGAGAAAAAGATTCCATTCGCCGATTGTGAAAGCCTTGGCCAAAGCATGCAGTGAATGGTTTCGAGAGTGGCCTATGTTGTTGCCTTATGCCTTATGGGCTGATCGCACTACTTACAGTGTGACTACAGACTATATGCCAGCTGAGTTGACATATGGGTAGAAGCCAATCATGCCTATAGAGACATGCACACTTTCATGTAAGAAAAATCTTATAGAAGACAAAATTTGACAATGCTTTTTTCAAGCTTTTTCAAGGTGGTGGATTGATATAAAATCAAAAAGAGGGGGGAGTGATGAGGAGGAGAAGGCGAGAAGACAACACGAACTCGGAAGGTGTTACGAAGGCTAATGAAGATCGACAAACCTGCAGAAGTTGAGTGAAGGAGGAGGACGAGATGATGTAGGATATGAAGGATACGAAGGTATGAGGAGGCAACTGAAGAGGGACTTTGGCGAGCTTGGCACAAAGCTAATTCCAAAGAAGGTCTATGATGACTGCAACAAAGGCATTGAACAAGAGGGAATGAAGTCAACAATGGTATTGCTACAAAGCATCAGAGAGGATGAGACGAAGGAGAGCTGACTAGAATGATGACTAAGCTGGTGAGGAGTTGATGACTAATAGAACAAAGGACATCGATGTTGTGGAATGCACAATATACATGAAAGTATAAAAAGAAAAGGAGCCCAAAGAGGAAGCAAAATAAGCAGAGCTTATATATAACAGTACAAAAGGAGTAGCCTAGAGAGGGGCCGAAGAAGGACACTGATGGTGTAAGTCTTTCAAAATAGAACAAGTGTAGTCTGCGCAAGCCATCTAAATTCTTATGGCAGACAGTGCCATCCTTCTTGATCAAGTATCTTCTTGAAAGTTCTTATCCCTTCTTTGTGACGTGCCTATATTGGACATATAATCAAGCCTATCTAAGATGAGGAGTTGTGCCAATATTTCATCATTATCATCATCAAAACATAAGCTGTGCATTGTATTCATGGAGTCATCATGGAGAGGACCTGATTTTTTTCTTAGAACCGATGAAGATTATAACTTTGAAGAGAGTCTGGGAGATGCTCTTATCAGTCACACGTGAGTTTAATCATCAATGAGTCATATGATTGGAATTTTACCTAAGACTAATCATGAATCATTAGGACTTAAAACTAATAAGATCTTCATCCATTAGTGAACCCGACATGAAAGTGTCACTTCTGATTATTGAGATGCGACACCTAATGAACCTAGCGTGAAAGCGTCGCTTCTAATTATTGAGATGTGAGACTCTTTGAATACTCCACCCACTTCATCATCGAGTGCTTTTGACTGATGAGATGAAGAATTTATTGCAAACTCTTTCTTCAGCCATTATGATGTAGAATCAGCAGATGCAGTTATCTATGCAGTAGGAGCAACAGTTAGATCAACAATCAAATCAACAAGGAATACCGCATCAAGAACAAGAGCATGCACATGGTGCAACCAAGGGGATTGAGGCCATGGTAAGTGAGTGAAAATTATTTGATGGCCGAAATGTTTCAGCCCATCTTAAAACGTTTGAAAGCCAGATGTGCTTCTTTGGAGTTCCTACCAACTAGAGCAACTATTTCCTATGACTTGTCACGCCTGCTTTGCGGGTCAGAGTGACTGGAGAAACTATTTCCTATGACTTGTCACGCCTGCTTTGGGGGTCAGAGCGACTGATTTATTTGTGCAAGATACAAAATGGAATGTCTTCAAGAAGATGCTCAAATATAAATATTTTCTGGAGGATTATGGAATTGCTACATGGAAGACATTCAGAGAATGGGTCTATCAGTCCAATAAAGGTCTTATTGCTTTCGAGTTATTGCGGGAGTTTGAGAAACGTTACAACTAGTTGGATGCACTTCAGCAAAGAGCCCTAAACTCAAAGAAATTGGAGTTATTCTTGCAGATGGCTGATCCTACACTTCAAGACGAGTTGGGAGAGCTTCTTGAAGACTGTATGCAACCTATGGGATTGAAGACGGATTGGCAAGATGGTGTTGATGCAGCTTCCACATTGACAAAGAGGAGGAGATGGAAGTCTTGTCAAGATTATGGGAGAGAAGGAAGGAGTCTCACTTGTAGCTTTCTTGCTTGCACAATGGGGGAATACACACACAGGTGGAGGCTGAAAAACAGTTTTTTTCTTCTTAGTTGTGTAAGCCAAAAAGAACTCTAGTACAAAGAAATAGAAGAACCCTATATATGGGTCTCAAACCAAACTCAACTAACTAAGGCGGCATACTAACTGAGCCATGAACTAGAGTAGATAAGGATAGCTCTTATCTAGCTATTATTCATGGGCGGTGTACCAACCGCATCTACAGCTAACAAGTCGGTGACATAAATGTATAACGGTCACCCTGGCATATCACGAGTGGAGCTCGATATCTCAACACTCCCCCTCGAGCTCAATCCCAATTCCTGCACACCAAGCAGGTCTCTGAACTTACGCAGCTTCTCTGCGCCCAATGCCTTCGTGAATATGTCAGCTATCTGATCCTCTGTGCTGACATAAACCAGATCAATAAGACCTAGTAAAACCCTCTCCCGCACATAGTGATAATGCACCTCAATGTGCTTTGTTCTAGCATGATAGACTAGGTTATTTGCCAAGTGTATATTGCTCATGTTGTCACAATAAATGACAATTGGCCCATCTGTAGGCTGATGCATATCATAAAGTAGCTTATGCAACCAAGCTACCTCACATGCAGCCATTGTTGCACCCCTATACTCAGCCTCTGTGCTTGACAAGGCAACTGTAGGCTATTTCTTGCTACTCCAAGTGACTGCAGCACTCCCAAAAGAGAACACATATCCACTGGTAGATCCTCTATCAGAAATACTACCAGCCCAATCAGCATCAGTGTATCCATGCAATTGTATCTGAACCCCAGTCTAATAAAATAGTCCATACTGCAATGTGGACTTCACATACCTGAGTATGCGTCTAGCCGCATCCAAATGCGGTTTCCTTGGAACCTGCATAAACTGACTTACCAATCCAACAATATAGCTCAAATCTGGCCTGGTAATAGTCATATAAATCAAACTTCCTACTATGCGTCTGTACATAGTAGGGTCTTCAAGAAGCTCACCTGCATCTGCGCTCAGCTTCACATTTTGCTCCAAAGGAACTGAAATAGGCTTACAGTCTGTCATCCCATATTTGGACAGCATGTCCAATCCATACTGCCTTTGCAAGAGAGGTATCCCACTTGGTGATCTAATCATCTCAATGCCCAAGAAATAGCGCAGCTCTCCCAAATCCTTCATCTCAAACTTCTGCTTCAATAGCATTTTCACATGAAGGATATCTTCATCACTATCACCTGTCATAATCAAATCATCAACATAAATGACAAGTAGCATAATAGCTTTCTCTGTTTTTCTCACATAAAGTGAGAATTTTGCCTTGGAAATCTAAAAGCCAATAGTAACAAGATACTGTCCTATCTTGTCAGACCATGCTCTAGGTGCTTGCTTCAAACCATACAAGGCTTTCTTCAACGTGCAAACAAACTCAGGATGAACAGCATGCACATAACCTGGTGGCTGCTCCATATATATCTCTTCTTGCAAATCACCATGCAAGAAGGCATTCTTTACATCCATCTGATGTAAAGACCATTCCTTTGATGCACCCATAGCAATGATTGCTCTTACGGTTGCCATCCTTGCAACCAGACTGAATGTTTCTTCATAATCAATGCCATATGTTTGTGCATATCCCTTGACTACTAATCTTGCCTTGTATCTGTTCACAGAACCATCTGCATTGTGCTTCACCTTATAAACCCACTTACAACCAATTGCATTCTTATCTTTAGGCAAAGGTACCAATTCCCATGTAGCATTTGCTTCCAAGGCATCCATTTCTTCATCCATGGCTTTCTCCCATTTTTCTTTTCCCATGGCTTGTTCAAAAGAAGTGGGTTCTGGTTTCTGTATCACTTTGACCATATAGGCATAGTGAATAGCTGTAAATCCATCATATTTCAGCCTATCCACAGGATACCTAGCTCTAGCAGACCTGCGCAAAGTAGGTTCACTCCTAGGTGCTCTCAAAACATCCTTGGTCTTCCTTACTCCAGGTGTAACAATAGAAGGAATACCCAACTCATCATCAATGCTTTGTTCTGAGCCACTGGATTCACCATTCACATAAAAGTGACCTGCATTCACATCAAACATGGGCTGATCTACCTTCTCTTTTCCTTTTCGTGAAACCTGCATACCACTATCTGCATTGTTTTGAGGAGATTCTCCTGATCTCAATCTACCTGTCCATGGCAAAGAATGTAAACCACTGCTAGAGGACACTCCATGTCCACTAATATTTTGTGACTACTGCTATGAATTCTATGCAGCATTACCATTTTGTGCATCTACATCATCAATCACATTTATTGGTTTATACTAGCTACTCATCTCATAAAAAACAACATCTCTGCTCACTGTAAACTTACGAGTAGAAGGGTTATAGCATCTATACTCTTTCTGCTGCTGCAGAGAGTAACCAATAAAGATGCACTTCTCAGCTTTTGGATCCAACTTGGATCTCAACTCATCTGGCACATGAACATAGGCAGTGCAACCAAAAATCTTCAAATGAGAAATATCTGGTTTCCTACCAGTATACCTCTCCTCTGGAGTCATCCCATGTATTGCTGCAGTGGGAGTCATGTTCATTATGTAGACTACTGTAGCAACTACTTCAGCCCAATAAAAATCTGGCAAGTCTTTTTCGTTGAGCATGGCATGAGATACCTCTCCAATATGCCTGTTTTTCCTTTCTGCAATTTCATTTTGTTGTGGGGTATGACTGCATGAATATTGCTGCTTTATGCCATGCTCCTGCAGGAACCTTGCAAACTCATCTGAGAGGTACTCTCCCCCTCCATCTGACCTTAGGCATTTTTTTTGCAAGCCTATTTTTTTTCAACCATAGCTTCAAGAGTTTTGAAATGCCCAAAAACTTCACTTTTCTTTTTCATAAAATACACCCAAACTTTTCTGCTATAGTCATCAATAAAAGTGACAAAATAATGACAGCCTCCAAGAGATGCAGCTTTAATAGTCCACACATCAGAGTGGATTAATTCCAATGGCTTCTTACTCTCTTGAACATGTCTAGGAAATGGTTTCCTTGCCTGTTTTCCAAATTGACAGGCTTCACATACCTTATGCATTTCTGCAACCTTGAATTTAGGCAACCCTGCAATAATATTTTGGGCTTGCATTGATTTAAGTCGTTGTACATTAACATGACCAATGTGTTTATGCCAGATATCAATATCTGCAACTACACCGGTCCCATGTGCAAACTTTGCTGCACTCAATTCAGGCATGTCTGCTTCCAATGTAAACATTCTGCCCTTCTTCTTTCCTTTTGCTATCAAGCGACCTTTATTTTTCATATCCTCAACAAAGCATCCATGAGAATTAAATCTGACCTGCAAGCCCTCCTCAACCATTTGACCGACAGAAACCAGGTTCTTGGTGACATTCGGGACATGAAATACATCCGACGGGTATTTCTTTTTCCCATCCTACATAGACAAAAGAATTTTTCCAATTTGCACAATAGGATGTGCAGTATCATCACCAGTCTCCACAAATCCTGGTTTTTCCATTTTCCTTGCATCCTGCATCCATTCTGCATGACCTGTCATGTGGTTTGATGCACCTGATTCAACATACCACACATCGTTGCTTTCTTCTGCACTTGTCACAGAATTGGTCATGTGCTGCACCATAAACAAATGCTCATTTCTGTCATCACCCTGTCTACTAGAAGATGCATAATTCCCTTGTTGCAAATTTCCATTCATGATGTCATTTTGCTTTTTATAGCAGTCTTTAGCCATATGACCCATTTTACCACAGTGATAGCATTCAACATTGCTGTTTGCATTTTGGCCTCTTTGCCATCCACCGCGACCTCTTTGGCTCCCCCTGTCTCTAGAGTTACCACGTCCTCCTCCATAGGACTGGATTTCTTGAGTTTGCTGCATATTCTGATTTCTACCACGGCCTCCAGATCGGCCTCCTCTACCTCTGCCTCTACCTCTTCCATCATTTGAGTAGAAGACAGTTTCTTTTGAAGTTCCTCCTGGAGAAGATGCACCACCATTTCTCTGCTCCTCAGAAATTACAAGAGCAATCAACTCCTCAAAATCAGGAAATCTTTCACGAACGGAAATGGATATTCGAAACTGTGCATAATCCTTTCCTAGACCATTCAAAGTCACAGAAACTAAATCATCATCTTCCACTGGCGGCCCAATGGAAGCAAGTGCATTTGCAATCTTCTTCACCTTCATGTGGTAGTCATTGATGCTCATACTTTCTCTTTGCACATTGTGCAACTCTTGCTTGAGCTGCATTTTTCTGGCTTGCATATTTGTGCTATACATTTTTGACAAAGTATCCCATGTCTCCTTTGGCGTACTTGCATCCTGAATATGCACAATCATAGAGTCTGAAATACTGATAGACAGTCAGTACATAGCTTTTCTGGCTCTCTCATGCCATCCTTTAAATGCCTACATTTGCTGTTGATTGGCAACATTAGGAAGAACTAGTTCTTCTTCATTTCCTGCAACAAATTCCCAATATCCTTTCCCCATAAGGAAATTCGTCATTCTAAACTTCCATGCTTGGAAGTTGTTCTTGTCAAGCTTTTCAGTGACAATCTGTGAAAGAGAATCAGACGCCATTACAGAACACTGCAAAAAATTCTGTCATTGTAAAAAACACTTGTTATCCGATATCGAGAGGACCACATACTTGAAAAAGGTACTTGAGTATTGAATTATTAATTGCAAAATTGAATTTACACTTGGAGAAGTCTTGGGGATTTCCAAAAGAGAATTTCATGATGTTATTATTGACATCATAAAAAGAAAACAACAAATTATTGAAGAGCCAATGCAGGATATGATCCATCGAGAGGCTTGAAGGTATTCTCTATGGGTTGGAGATTGAGGAGATTGATTCTGAAGAGGAGACTATTGAGGAGTCTACAGATGGAGCTCTATATATGTTGTCCAAGAAGTCCCTTCATCCTTTACTTCAGCCTGTACAGTATGATGAGAGTGAAGATGCACCTAGATTGGTGCCTCGTAGCCATTTTTCTCGAAGTCACTACACTTGTCCAACTATAGAAACTATCATCAAGCTTGGTGAGACCGAGACACCTTGTGTTGCTCTTTTGGATCAAGAGATTAAAGAATGAGATTGGGTGTTGGTCTATGATAGCAATCTAGACAACCAGTATAGTCTTATGCGCAAGGTTTCCAGATGATGGTTTGGGCCCTATTTAGTGCAGCATGTTCATGACAATGCTAGATATTGCTTAGCAGATCTTGATGGTACGGCCTTGCGGATTCCTATTGCAGGGAAGAGAATCAAACTATTCAAGGGAAGAGATGATACAGCCTATACAATAGTCTAGGAGTTGGATGACTAGATTTACATTGGACTTGAGCCAAGAGAGGATGAAGATGAAGATGTGGACATTGTAGATACTCTTATATAAGATGAAGAGATTGCATTGACCTTCTAGCTTGGCGGAGATGGGGATGGGCCACATGATTTGCAGGTTTCAAGGGTGCAGATGTCGTGACATTGCACATCTAGCATTGCAAATCTAAGGGTGGTGTTTTTTTTTCCAATAATTTGATCACATTAGTCAACGTCATTTGGAATTCATTTTCTATTGTGTGTGTCTTTTTTTAAATGCATGAACACATATAGATAGTTTAGGCATATTCTTTTTAGTGCATTCATAAATTTTGAGCATCGTTTGTTTGCTTGCATTACGTGGATACTTGACATTGTAAAATCCATGTTCTCTAATCCATGCTCTCTAATTGTAGCTGCTCATCACTATAACCATTTGTATGTGTCTCTTCTTGCCCTTCAGCAATCACCCTCTCAATCTCCTCAGAATTCTAAGAACACCCCACAGGACCTCCTCCAAAGGCCACCATATTCTCAAGGTCATTCATGGCCTATGCAGTTCTTTGTTCTTCCTCAAATTCCCACCACATCTCTACAATACAAGATTCTCTCCTACATGGTCTTTCAACTTCCTCGAAGTTGGGATGGGGCCTTCATGTAGATTCTCTAAACAACGAGGCATCTAAGGTTGACACAGTGTGAAGACCAGCTAGGGCTAAGAGTTTTGCCTCATCCAACTTGTGTCATCTTCAAAACGTATTTTCTCTTCATAAGAACCCATTTTTCATGCATGTGCATTAGCACAAATATGCTATGTAATATGTCGGATCCACATAATGCAAGCAAACAAACGATGCTCCTCAAAATTTGTGAATGCACTACAAAAGAATGTGCCTAACCTATCTATATGTGTTCGTACATAAACAAAATGACACAGAAAACGCAAAAAAAATTCCAAATGGTGCTCATAATGTGATTAAATTCATGGTCAAAAAAACTCCGCCCTTAGATTTGCAGTGGTAGATGCACAACGTCACGACAACCGCCCCCTCCAAACCTTCACATCCTCTAGATGGATCACCATAGCTAGCCACCTCATCTTTGCCAAGCTCAACAATCAATGCAATCTCTGCATCTTCTATAAAAGTATATGCAATGTCCACATCTTCATATTCATCCTCTCATGGCTCAAGTTTGTCTTAAATCGCATCATCCAACTCCTCGACTGCATAGGCTATATCATCTCTTCTCTTGAATAGTTTGGTTCTCTTCCCTCCAAACGGAATCCGCAAGGCCATACCATCAAGCTCTACTAAGGAATATGTAGCATTGTCATGAACATGTTTCTCCCAATAGGGCCCAAACCATCATCTAGAAACCTTGCGGATAGCACTATATTGGTTGTCTAGACTGCTATCATAGACCAACACCCAATCTCCCTCTTTAATCTCTTTAGGCCAAAATCTATGTCTCCTATCAAAGTAGTCTTTGTTGTGAATCCTGGCCTCTTTGAGCTTTTGAATTTCTCTTTCAATATCTTCAAGTCTTCTTTCCAACTGATGGATTCGAAGAGCCAAAAGATCTTCTCTAGTCATCTATTCTTGTTAGCAACATAAAGCACTCCAAGTAAGTGTGCAACTGATGGATACGAAGAGCCAAAAGATCTTCTCTAGTCATCTATTCTTGTTAGCAACATAAAGCACTCCAAGTAAGTGTGTAAGTCTCTATAGGCATGACTCGCATTTGCCTATACATCAACTCAGCTCGCATATAACCTCTAGTCACATTGTGAGTAGTGCGATCATCCCATAAGGCATAAGGCAATAGCCTAGGCCACTCTCGAATCCCTCCACCACATGCTTTGGCCAAGGCTTTCACAATTGGCGGATGGAATGATGCCAAGGCGAGAAAAAAAACTCCCTAGCCTCATCATCATCCAACTCACCTCTATCTACAGTAACTTTTCCAATACATCCATATATGCAAATAATATCCTCCAATAGAACACACAAACCACTGAAGTAGATTTTGTTCATAATGCTCTTTCTTCCACTTGATTTGCGAGATCTTCAAGTGCCAAAACAATATAGCACATCTACCATAAACTAACATGCATAGTAATCAAATCAAGAACCCACTTGTAATGAATACATAGTTGTAACATGTCCACTTGTTATCTTCAGGATATGTCTTAACAGTCCATCGGAAAGTATATCTAGAAGGCTCTGCCCGGCACTCCCATGGAATGTTATGGGGTTTGCGATCTAGGACTCTCCGCGTCTGCCACGTAGCGGAAGTATTCCGGCCGTTACCACTTAGGACTGACCTGAATTAGGGTTTTCCCTATTGGTCATTTCCTAACGGCAACTAGCGTCGAACCTGAGGGAACTACTTTACACAGAAACACCAGGTTTAAAGCAGATTCACGCTGCACTTGGTTCAAGGAGAATGGGAAACGAGAGGGATGCGAAGCTCAACTTCTTTGCCATAAGGCATAGTCCCATTTCGTTCCCCTAAAATAGCGTAAATCGGGATTAGTTACAATTCTAGGTCAACGCTCTTGTTGTTTGTGTTCGTTGATGATCTTCTGGCTGTCCATCGTGATTTGAGAAAATTTTCGGGCCAACCAGGACCACCCATCCGTAGGACGGACCTATGGACACATCCATCGCTCTTTCCTCAAGTTGTTTTAGTTATCTAATTACCTAACACATTAAGTTGGACATGTAACAATCAGCTTCTTTAATTAGCCTGTTAGGCACTAGTTCTTTCACGTAATCATATCACTTGACATAGAAAAACAATGTTAAACAAGCTCCTTATTAACAGGTTATCATATTTATCTTTGAAATACAAAAAGTCCAGCCCGTAGGCTTATCCACAATCCGCCCGAAGGCTATCCA